>NC_044031.1:638774166-638805117 GCF_901765095.1 Microcaecilia unicolor | reverse complement strand
AAGATTGAGGGAAGGAGAGCCTGATCAACTCTCAGCGAAGGCCCTAGTACCTTCTAGTCGCGGGGACTAGAAGCGAAAACGCTTGAGCTTATCTGTATCTGAGAAATCTGAAATTGTTGGGTGGGATTTTCTGTACTGAATGAATGTGTGATGCGTGAATGATTAAATGAGTGCGGACTTCTTATAGCTGCGTTTTCAATTAACGCGAGTTCAATTGGCCAGCAACGGAAGGAAGCGATTGTTGTTTGTTCTACCCTTTTGTTTCCGGATCTGCGGACCCCTTACCGCAAATCCAAAAAACTCCCTCCCTTTTGTGTGTTGTAACTGTAAGCATTATGGGTGGGACATCATCTAGACAAATTGCTACCCCCCTAGATTGTATGCTTACGAATTTCAAAAAAGGCTTTTTAATTAATGATCTATGGACAGACTTTAAGCTCAAGTACTCTAAGAACCTTGTGTGAAGTTGAGTGGCCACTATTGGAGTGGGTGGCCCCCTAGTGGCAGCTTAGACTATGAAGTAATCGGAAGGTTTACAGCATAGTTGTAGGAGAACCAGAATATTCTGAACAACTCCCTTATATAGATTCCTGGGACAGCCTTGTGACTGACCCTCCCTCCTGGTTGAAAACTTATATGGGATCCCAGTAAATTCATGTTAGGCCCGTGCTCAAAGAAAGATTAGAAAATCTAACTTGAAGAGGAAAGAGCCCCAGGAAGCCTACCACCCAATCGGTGGGCTTCCGCCCCTACCTGTCCGAGAAACCCATACTCTCTGATGACCCCTCAGATCTTGAGCCACCACCTTATGGCCCATTGTTGGGGTTCCGTGCTACCCCCAGAGATCCACGCGCCCAGCTCAAGCCTCTCCAGTACAGGCTTTCTCCGGATAGTTCCTCTTCTGTGCAAACCCCACCACATCCTAGGTTGGACTTTCACCTGGCCTCTACCCTTCTCTGCCACATCCTCCCCCTGTTAACCTCCGAAGACCCACTTTGGGCTCCACTCCCTGCACTCCTCAACTCCTGACAGCCCAGCCTCTCCCTCTAGTACCCCTACCCACTCATCAGGGGCCCGGCATCCCTTTCAATGGACTGACTCACCTGTGACCCACCTCTCAGTCTATGAGTACCCCTCCCCATCCCTCAGGATTTCAACCTACTCCACTGAATGGGTTAGACCCGCTGCAATCACCTTTGAGCATGATAGGAGGGTAGCTCCTAGCTCTACCTCAGGTTCCATTCCCACCTCCTCGAGAGTTCTGCCACTCTGTCAGGTAACTACCACTCGACCGGATCCTAATAATCAGGGTCAGGTTATACAGGCACAGGCCTACCAGTATGTACCCTTCACAACCACCGATCTCCTGATTGGAAGACGCATTACCCCTCTATACTGAAAAGCCTCAGGCAGTGGTGGACCTAGTGGCTAGCATTATGGCCACCCATAACCCAACCTGGACTGATTGTCAACAACTTCTCCTGACCCTCTTCACACTGAGGAGAGGCGGAAGATTTTACAAAATGCGGAGGCCATCACGCGAGAGGGCGTGTCCCCGGGGGACACAGGACCCAGAGGGATGGGTTAGAGCTCGGTTTCCTCGCGCAGCTCCAGTTTTGGGAATCCAAATGATGGGCAGCACTATGAACTGTTGTCTGGCTATCGCCGGGACTTACTGGAAGGTATGAGGAAAGGCATAAAGAGGCCCATTAATCTGGCAAAGGTCTCTGAAATTCTCCAAGGGGCAACTGAATCCCTGGGGCCTTCTAGAGCGACTAATTGAAGCCTACAGAACATACACCCCCTTTGATCCTGAAGCCCTAGAAAACCAGAGAATGTGAATAGCGCATTGGTGGCCCCAGAGTATGCCAGATATCCGGAAGAAGTGCAGCGTCAGGAGGGATTCGCAGGGATGAATACCACCCAGCTAATTGAGATCGCAACAAGGTTTTCATTAATAGAGATCAGGAGGTGCGCCGAGAGGCTGACCGGAAGATGCAGAAGAAGGCCGACCTTTTAGCGGCAGCCATTACTAATTCCACCCTTAACCGAGGTCGACCTCTAGCTAATGGGAAGCCAAAGTGGGACCCCGGACCACCAGCCAGGCCCCGAGATTCCTTCAATCAATCCCGGCCAAGGGGGAGAATCCCAGACCAAGATTGGAGAGGGACCAGTGTGCCTACTGTAAGGAAAGAGGGCACTGGAAAGATGAATGCCCCCAGAGGCGCCAGGGACTGAGAAGGGGACCAGGAGATCGAGGAAGCCGAGGCTGAGTTCGAGAGGGAAGATATGAGCCTCCTGAATCTGACATCATCGGGATAGCCGAGATGGCAGAATGGGACGAATAGGACAGACCGGGTTCCTACAAACTGGGCTCCCAGGAACCTATGGTCAAGTTAACTATAGGGAGCCGCTCAATTCCATTCATGATTGATACAGGAGCTGAACATTCTGTTGTGACGGAGCGATTAGCGCCTGTGTCTGGAAAAAACTGTCCGAGTGGTGGGTGCCACGGGGGTGCAGAACCGGAGGCCCTTTCTGACGACCCGTAGATGCCAATTAGGCTCACACATAGTCACTCATGAATTCTTGTATATGCCAGACTGTCCAATCCCTTTGTTAGGTCGAGACCTGCTGTCCAAGCTTAGGGCCCAAATTTCCTTTGACTCTGATGGCCAGACTTCAGTCTCCTTCGGCCCCCGACCTCCAGCCCTAAGGGTATATTGAGTTTCTGCTGCCCTCTTGAAGAAGAATGGCGGCTGCATCAGTCGCATGGCCAAGTTGACCTACCCCTGGCAGACAGCTTTCAGGTCAGTGGGGTATGGGCAGAAGATAATCCCCCGGGTTGGCCCGAAATATTCCTCCTGTTCATGTAGACTTACTTCCAAGTGCCCGGCCATCCATCTTCGCCAATACCCATTCCCAGAAAGGCTCTGGAAGGGATCCAAGCACATTTGAATCGTCTGTTATCCATGGAATTATTCGTCCTTGCCAGTCTCCATGGAATACGCCATTGTTGCCAGTTCAGAAGCCAGGGACTGAGGACTACCGGCCAGTCCAAGGACTTACGAGTGGTCAACAAATCCACTATCTCATTACACCCTGTAGTGCCTAATCCATATGTCCTGCTAGGATTGATACCTTCTGGAGCTACCCATTTCACGACACTAGACCTAAAAGATGCCTTCTTTTGTATTCGGGTGGCCCCCGCCAGTCAATTGCTTTTTGCCTTTCAATGGAAAACCCAGTAACAGGAAGGAAGCTTCAGTATACATGGACCCGCCTGCCACAGGGGTTCAAGAACTCCCCCACATTTTTGGGACTGCCCTAGGACAAGACCTTAAGACTTTTTAAATCTGAGCCTTCCAGGCGAGTTTACTCCAGTATGTAGATGACCTCCTGATTGCAGCAGTGACCCAGGAAGAGTGTTTTGAGGCTACTAGAGAATTGCTGGAGCTACTCTTGGATGCAGGCTATAAGGTCTCACGCTCAAAGGCCCAACTTTGTCAGTCAGAAGTGAAGTATCTGGGCTTTTGCATTTCCCAGGGAAGTCGGAGACTGGATGCTAGTAGGAAGCAAGCGGTAGCTGCAATTCCCCAACCAAGTCCAGAAGAGAAGTTAGGGAATTTCTGGGAGCAGCCGGATTCTGCAGGATTTGGATTCCAAATTTTGCATTGATGGCGAAAACCCCTTTACCAGGCCACAAAGGGGGGTGAAAAGGAACCATTGAATGGGGACCTACTGCTCAACAATCCTTCATTGCCATAAAGAAAGCCCTACTCCAAGCCCCTGCGTTAGGCCTTCCTGATGTGGAGAAACCTTTCTCATTGTATGTCCATGAGCGACAGGGGGTTGCTCTGGGTGTGCTGACCCAGATGATGGGATCCTGGCAGAGGCCTGTTGCATACCTGTCTAAACAGCTGGATGGAGTGGCTAAAGGATGGCCAGCCTGCATGAGGGCCATTGCAGCAACAGCCTTACTGGTCCAGGAAGCTGATAAGCTGACCTTGGGGCAAGAACTGGTTGTTAAAGTCCCCCATGCAGTTCTTACCCTCATGGAGTATAAGGGCAACCACTGGTTTACAAATAACCGTATGGTTAAGTACCAAGCTAGCTTGTGTGAGAATCCACGGATACACCTGGAAACAGTGGCTACATTCAATCCCGCCACTCTTTTGCCAGCATCAGAGGGGCCACCGGATCATGACTGTATCCAAACTATGGATGAAGTGTACTCCAGTCGACCAGATCTTAAAGATGTTCCTTGGAGGGACCCAGATGTAATTTATTTCACAGATGGAAGCAGTTACGTGGAGAACTCCAAGCGATTGGCAGGCTATGCTGTGGTGACAGAGGACAAGGTGATAGAAGCAAGAGCCCTGCCCCAAGGAACTTCAGCTCAGAAAGCAGAACTTGTGGCCCTCATACGAGCTCTGGAGCTAGCAGCAGGACTGGTGACCAACATTTATACTGATTCTAAGTATGCCTTCACAACCCTACATGCTCATGGAGCCTTGTATAAGGAAAAGGGACTCATAAATGCTGCAGGCCAACCTGTTAAGTATGGACCTGAAATACTTCAGCTGCTAGAGGCTGTGTGGGCCCCTAAGAAGGTAGCTGTTATTCACTGCAGGGGACACCAAAGGATAGATACTCCAGTGGCCCGAGGGAACCGCCATGCTGATCGGGTGGCCAAGGAAGCTGCTCGAGGACCCCCAGCAAGTACTGTGACTCCCCTGTTCCAAATTCGACTGCAAGAATGGACACCTATGTATACCCAAATGGAAGAGAAATGGGCTCAAGAAGAAGGTGCAGTAAGGAGACCTGATGGCTGGTTACTTCTCCCTGATACCAGAGTTCTGGTGCCACGCCACCTAGCTTGGCCTGTAGTGTCTCAAGCTCATGACCTATCACACTTAGGGAAAACAGCACTAGCCCGTCTACTCAATCGAGTAGTGGTGCTGGAAGGATTGGATAGTCTGGTTGCCACTGCCTCTGCCCGATGTACTCTCTGTGCCCAGAATAATGCTCGTCAGGGACCCCGTATTCCACCAGGAGTTCAGTCTAGAGGACTAACACCCTTTGAGTCCCTAGTTATAGACTTCACAGAAATGCCCAGGAGTGGTAGGTTCCGATACCTCTTGGTCATGGTTTGTACCTTTTCTGGGTGGGTGGAAGCATATCCTACAGTCACTGAGAAAGCCACAGAAGTAGCTCGAGCCCTCCTTAGGGATGTCATCCCCAGGTATGGATTGCCCCTTGCCATAGGTTCAGATAATGGTCCCGCCTTTGTTGAAGCCACACTTCAGGCCCTGTCCCGCGCATTGCGCATTACCTGGAAATTGCATTGTGCCTATCGTCCCCAGAGTTCAGGGCAGGTTGAGCGAGCAAACAGAACCTTGAAAAATAGCCTAGCAAAGATTTGTCAGGAAACCCAATTGAAATGGCCACAGGCACTGCCACTAGCCCTCTTCCGCCTCCGATGCACCCCAACTAAAGGAACAGCCCTTTCTCCCTTTGAAATTGTGTATGGGAAGCCCCCAGCCATTTGCAGGGAATTAAGGGAGACATAGGGATTTTAGGGTCTGCCCAGGTGCAGGAGCAGGTAGCCCTCCTGGGTAAGATAATTTCTGAGCTTCAGTCTTATGTGAGAGAAATAAACCCTGTCCCCTTCCAGGTTCAGGTACATTCCTTCCTGCCAGGGGATAGAGTTTGGGTGAAAGATTGGAGGCTTCAGCCTTTGGGGCCCCGGTGGAAAGGACCTTTTACTGTTTTGCTTTCTACCCCTACAGCTGTGAAGGTCGCAGGGATAACTCCATGGGTCCATTGGTCTCGAATTAAGTCTGCTGACCAGACTGAGCCCAGCACGGATCAGACGGAGCCTAGACAGTGGAGAGCAGAAAGTGATCCAGCGGAGCCATTGAAGTTGCGCCTGACCCGAACCAAAGAATCTACTAGCTGAAAAGAAGGGTCAACTGCATACTGCAGGAGCGGCTGAACTTCGGCTTCATACTGAGACTCTTTCTTGCCCAGATTCTGGCTTTCTTGGAATTTGAAAGCTTGATCCTTGTCAGTTGAGGGTCTATCCCAACTGGTATAAGAACTCAAAGACTGAGAACACTATATGAGAGTAATCTGTGATTAGCACAGACTGTTGAAATATTATTGCTTAATTAGTTTGCTGTATTTGTTTTAGATTAGGAAGAAAGAAAATGTTAGTAGTTTGGATGCTTTTGTTGTTTTCTACTCCTTGCCTCCTTGTTCCTAATACCCCAACTCGCTCTAACCTTTGGTTACACTCTGTCCAGGAACTAATTAGCCAGGCAAAGATTACTTCCCCTTGTATTGTGTGTTCCCGATTTTCTCCTTATACCACAGATGTCCCAGCTGTTCCTGTTCCTGTGCAACTCCCAGCTCTTATACCTCCCTATTTTTCGAGTTCAGGTCCTTGGAGCCAGGATTATACTTGGTGGTCCTTTTATAATGCTACTTCCCCCTCTGAATCTTCTCTAAGGCCAGTTTTTACGTCTCCCTATCCAGCTTCTGGAGTGTTTTGTTTAACAAGAAACATCTCAACTGTTCTTCCCATTCCCTGTAACTATACTAATGTTCTCCCAGAAAAAGGAGAACCTGTGTGGGTAGTTTCTCCAGGTACTCCTATGTGCCCTACTACCATACCTGTAGATTATGACCAAGGTGATTATCTGGCTCCTAAGCGTACCACTGAGAGGACTATAGCGTCCAAGCTTATTTTCTACTTTCATAAGTCCCCGGGGTATGAAGAGTTACTAACAAATGAGCAGCCTGTCACAATTGGGGATTGGCACCTATGGTGTGCAAAGTCTCCATTTCGTCTTCGTTCCCCCTGGGATAGGGGCTCGCATTATGGGCACCCTAAGTACCTTGTCCAGCCTGAGCCAACATTTATTGGGAACTTTCCTCACCCTCTCCTTGGTCATTACTGGCTCTGTGATAATGTCCTCCACATGATTCTTCCCCCCACATATGATTTTTGTGTATTGGTAACCTTGAATTATTTTCCTAAAGTTATTCCTCTTAAGCCACTATCCCCGCACCGCTCTAAGCGAGAGGCTTTGTCCTTACCCTCCTCCGTTGCCACAGAGGATGAGGCGATTGAATTAGCCCTCCAGTATATCAACTCTACTTATCCTCTGACTAAAAAGAGACTTGTAGCCCTTTCTGCCACGGCCTGGATTCCAATTGGAGGCCCGGTAGCGGGTATTACTGAACTAGGTATGGCTACTCGGAGACTTCAATCCCTACTCCATGTTTTAGTTCATGAGCTGAACGTGGTAGTCAATGCATTGCAGGATCAAATTAATGAATTAAGTATAGTTTCTAGGTATAATCGTATGGGTCTTGACTACCTCTTTGCAGCCCAGGGTGGTCTCTGCACAGTGCTAAATTCTTCAGAGTGCTGTACTATTGTCATAAATAGGACGCATGTAGTTAGGCATGCCATGGATAAAGTCCTACAGTTGGCTAGCCTTAATGTGGAGGATTACCGAGGAGGATTAGATCTTACCTCCTGGTGGTGGTCATTGACCTCCTGGATACGTCCCTTGTTCATTTCCCTAATAGTCTTAGTTTTAGCAGGGTTGTTGTTTTGTTTTCTGGCCTCATGTGCTTCGGCAGTATGCCGTCGGACCTTAACAAGTAAGGTAATGGTGATTCACAAGTCTATTCCTAGTTAGGATCACTATAATCTCCAGAGTTTGAGATGTGAGACTTATCTCTGCATAAGCTGATTTTAGTCTCAAAGGGGGAATGAGGCAGCCATGGGCAAAGAATAATTCTGAGAAATCATATGAAGGGTTAATTCTGTTAAAAGCTTGGTATTTGAATTGAATTCTTATTTCAAATTTCAACTCTTTACTCTGTAAGTGAAGTGAAGGTATGCCAGATGGTTCAGATTATTGTGTCTAGCGTTTGCCGGGCTGGGTTAGAAAGGTCAGAGACAGGAATTTCTTTCACCCTTGTGAATGATGAAAGCTGTATATTATTAGGCATACTGAATAGTTTTGTAAGCAGGCAGTTTGTTTAGGATTAGGCTGAAATGCTGTTTAGTTAGAGTCTAAATAATTCTAGATATAAATGAGTTAGATTTTAGAAGTTCTTGCTTATAAGGAATACTGATTCTGTGTATTTTAGAATATGTTTTATTCTGTAATTTCTATGTAGGATACCTTTTTAAATTCTGTATTATTCTTTGTCTGCTGTTTAAGACTGCAGTTGAGGAGATCAACATATGGTTTGACTTAGCCATAGTTCTGGCTGGTTCAATGTATAAGCAGATAGGTGAAGAAGGTCAGGAAAAGTCTTGATTAATTATAGGTAACTGTAGAAATGGTCCTGAAAGAAATAACAGACCATAGCCGTATGCTATTAAGTAAGATTGGCTTTTGACCTCTTTAATGAATGCCAGAGTTCAGCTAGCAGGTAGTATGAAGCTGATTAGGAATATGAGAATAACCAATGTTAGATGGGGCCTCTTAGTCTCTAAGGGAATCCAGTTTAAGCTATAGCTGAGAAATCAATCATAATGAGAAATGTAAGAGTTCTGGAGACCAAATGTCTGGTGTAAGGGGCCCCAGGTCACAGGTCAGTTTGAGGAATACCAAACCTATGTAACTGATATTTCAAAAGTAATGATTGGTTGAGGCCAGGTAGCCAATCTATTCCTTAACCAATTGGAGAGTAAGGGGGGGCAAGGCTAGGAGGGGGATAGAACAGTATTTAAGTAGGAGCAGAAGCAGTTTACGTCAGAAGGAGAGCTGGAAGAAAGCTGGAAGACAACAGGAGAGACAGCAGAAGAGAAGCAGCTGAGACAGAAGCCATAATATCCAGAGAGCTGAGACAGAGGAGAAGAGAGCTAGAACTGATGTCCTGCTTTGTTTGCTGGCAAATAAAGAAGATTACTCTCTCATTCTGGTGTGTGCTGTCTGACTCCTGAAGTATCACAAATTCCTATCTCAATTCCTGCAACAAATTAAATCTCTTCTTTAGCACCTGACTTGTTTCTCCAATGTAGCAGCCTTTGTTGCATTTTTTACACTGAATGATATATACTACATTGGAAGATAAGCACATGAAAGATTCCTTAATGTTGAATATTTTTCCTTTGTGAATGACCATGGGGTCCTGTGAAATATTTTGGCATAGTTCACAGCTGGATATATTGTAAGGATGTGTGCCATTCTCTTCTTTTTGAGTCTGTGTTGGGAGCTTACTTCTAATTAGCTTGTGTTTTAAGTTGAGTGGCTGTGAGAAGGCCAGCACTGGTGGGGATGGGAATATTTCTTTCAATAATTCATCCTCCTGGAGTAGAGGCTGCAGATCTTTTATGATTTTTCTTAAATTTTCCAGCTTGGGGTTGTATGTCACTATAAGGGAGAAAAACAGCCCTTGGGTTACATCTGGCTGCAGGATAGACATGTGGAAAAATTGTATATTTGTAAATAGCCTGAGAGGAAATGTTCCCTGTAAATAGTCCTGAGCAGTGCAGTGTTAAAGGTGTTCCCCACGGAACAGACAGAAGTATGACATTGATTTATAGAAGAATTCATATCATTGGCTGAATCAAGAGTTTGCCAGTTACAGAAGTTACAGTAAAAGATTGAAGTTTGTTATTAATACTTCTGGAGTGTTGCATGGTTCCTGGTCTGGAAAGCTGAGTAGAACCCCAAACTGGAAAAGTGTCTCCCAAACCCCAGATCACTAATCCAGACCATTACCCACCCCAGCTCGACTGTAAGGGGACTGGAAAGAAATGCGGGGTATGAGTGGCCTGAGAGTGAGTAGAGATTGTGGAGTTTGAATGAGTGTGAGAGTTTCTTTTGTAACCCGGGTCCGGAGCTAGTACCAGGTGAGAACTGGGTTACACAAAATGGCGCCCAACGTGGAGCATTTGGGAGACTAAAGAGGAAGACTGACTAAAGGATTGCAAAAATTTACCTTTGTCTGTGAATTACAAATACCAAAGGGCCTGTCACATGAGCCTAGGATTTACAAATGTGATACCAGAGAGACTTTTGGAACCAGCCCAACAGAGTTTCAAATTCTCCACCCAGGGAAAGCCTGTGCTAATGGACCGAGAGAAGCACGCCAAAACTGTGAGTACCTGGGAAAAGGGTAGAAGGAACTAGTTGAGTCATCATTGTGGTGAATCACGCCAGGGAGGAGGAGGAGGATAGAGAGGTTTTGTGATAGCACGTTGCAGAGACCCTGCAAGCTGCCATTGGATAGTGGAGTGGGTGACATCACTCGTACTGTCCGGAAGGGCAGAGGGCAAGCGCTTGAAGTAAATGTGCATGCTCCCTCTATAAAAGAAGAGTAGAAGTGACCTGGCAGCGTGGGAGTATGATAAACGTGGTGAGCAGAGAGCCGAGTGGGAGGGAATGGCACACCGACTGCAGGCCATCGTAGAGCTAGGAACGGAGAAGAGTGCTGTAGTGGGACGAATTGTTTGTCCTTGTTGCCCTTATAAGAGTGAGCTGACACCGGTCAAACTGTGCTGCCCGGAGTGTGGAACTGGGTTCTACAAGTGGGAAGGAGGCAGCGTGATGTCAGACAGCACTAGCCTGGGTCCTGTTATTTTAAGGGAATGCCCCCTCGGCCAGTGAGAGCCCTGTCCTACAACCAGTGGGAGAGGGGAAGACTCCACTCTGGAGACAGAAGTGACAAGACTTGGCTTGACTTTCTTTCATCTTGTTTGTGCCTTTTCGTGCTGCGTCCCAGAGCCCAAACAGAACCAGCACTACTTCGCACAGACAAAATCTCCAACTGGTATCATAGAAACCTGGACAGCTGGTAAATTCTGCTTAAAACAATAACAACTAGAAACAAAAAGAAGAAAAAGAACCAAAATAAGCTTCTTGGGGTTAGTACAGGTTTATTCTTTATCCAAAATTAGGAAAAAATAAGAAATTGAATAGATACAGTATACAGAACAGGACAGAAAGAAGAACATGTACAGAAATGGAAATTCAGTGGAAAGGGTCAGGACATTCTTCCAGACTCCCTGGCGTGGGGCCAAAAGAGATGTACACTGACCTCTTTCCTGTCTTACAGAAAAGTTTATATAGGGTTTCTTTTTCTTCCAGGACAAAGGAGTAAGAGGGCCCCCCCTAGTTAGCATCTTGCAAGTACAGTCAGGATCTCTGTGTTTATAGTATCAACAAAGAAATACATAGCATATGTTTGCATTTCCTTAGAAGATGCATTTGTTGTCAAAAAAGTGACAAAATGTTTTGGATCATTATATACAGTAGAGGCTCATTTTCAAAGCACTTAGCCTCCCAAAGTTCCATAGAAACCTATGGAACTTAGCCTCCCAAAGTGCTTTGAAAATATGCCTCAACCTCTCTTCTGGTCATATTTACAGTTTTCCCACAAAATAATATATTTGTCAGAACTTTTGGTCTTTTGTCTCAGTATTTTCCTTATCCTATATTCTTATTCTAAAGAGAGTAACATATACATAGTAGATGACGGCAGAAAAAGACCTGCACGGTCCATCTAGTCTGCCCACGGACAAGAGTTTAACTGCTGGTGTTACATTTCTCTCCTAACAGCTCAGATCTTGTGTTTTGGAGACATGTCAGAACATAGATTCTCTTGTGTTCAAGGAAATACATAATAAAAGCTATTTCTACCTGGCTCCAGAGGTCTTTTCTCAAAGGGAGATCTATTGCCTCTCCTTTGTGAGATACAGTATTTGATCTATTATTCTAGACAGAAAAAGAAGTCTCTGCAAGTGTTATTTCTCTCACGGTTACAGAAAAGTCATTCTGCCTTGCTTTGAAGTGGCCCCCTTGCATAAGACATGGAAAAGAACTCTGTCGCCCAAATTCCCTGAGGCCTGTCCACACTTATGGGAGAGATTGTGGGCAGACAGGTTTACAATTACCTGGCTGGGCAAGAGGAGGGGTAGAGTAAAATGCTTCCAGCAATAACTGTTCTCATGATCAGAAGGAGAGAAATCTTCATTTCTCCCTGTCTAAAAATGAAAAATTAATTCTGTACATTGAATACTGGAGGCCTTCTTTATGCCTCCTCAAACAATCTCAATCTGGCTTTCGTCCTCTTCATTCAACTGAAACCGCTTGCTAAAGTCTCCAATGACTTGTTCCTGGCCAGATAAGTACATAAGGAATGCCACACTGGGAAAAGACCAAGGGTCCATCGAGCCCAGCATCCTGTCCACGACAGCGGCCAATCCAGGCCAAGGGCACCTGGCAAGCTTCCCAAACGTACAAACATTCTATACATGTTATTCCTGGAATTGTGGATTTTTCCCAAGTCCATTTATTAGCGGTTTATGGACTTGTCCTTTAGGAAACCGTCTAACCCCTTTTTAAACTCTACCAAGCTAACCACCTTCACCACGTTCTCTGGCAACGAATTCCAGAGTTTAATTACGCGTTGGGTGAAAACAAATTTTCTCCGATTTGTTTTAAATTTACTACACTGTAGTTTCATCGCATGCCCCCTAGTCCTAGTATTTTTGGAAAGCGTGAACAGACGCTTCACATCCACCTGTTCCACTCCACTCATTATTTTATATACCTCTATCATGTCTCCCCTCAGCCGTCTCTTCTCCAAGCTGAAAAGCCCTAGCCTCCTTAGTCTTTCTTCATAGGGAAGTCGTCCCATCCCCGCTATCATTTTAGTCGCCCTTCGCGGCACCTTTTCCAATTCCACTATATCTTTCTTGAGATGCGGCGACCAGAATTGAACACAATACTCAAAGTGCGGTCGCATCATGGAGCGATATAACGGCATTAATACATCCTCACACCTGACCAATTTACTTCAATTCTTTGAAGGAGTAAACAAACATGTGGACAAAGGGGAGCCGGTTGATATTGTGTATCTAGATTTTCAAAAGGCGTTTGACAAGGTGCCTCATGAAAGGCTACAGAGGAAATTGGAGGGTCATGGGATAGGAGGTAATGTCCTATTGTGGATTAAAAACTGGTTGAAGGATAGGAAACAGAGAGTGGGGTTAAATGGGCAGTATTCACAATGGAGAAGGGTAGTTAGTGGGGTTCCTCAGGGGTCAGTGCTAGGACCGCTCTTTAATATATTTATAAATGATTTAGAGATGGGAGTAACTAGCGAGGTAATTAAATTTGCTGATGACAAAAAGTTATTCAAAGTCATTCGCGAGAGTCTTGTGAAAAATTACAGAAGGAACTTATGAGACTGGGAGGCTAAATTGTAAGCTCTTTGAGCAGGGACTGTCTTTCTTCTATGTTTGTGCAGCGCTGCGTGTGCTTTGTAGCGCTATAGAAATGCTAAATAGTAGTAGTAGTAGTAGTAGTAGTAGTAATCTCCACTGGAACCTTTTTAAAAAATGGGCGTTACATTGGCCACCCTCCAATCTTCTGGTACCACGCTCGATTTTAAGGATAAATTGCATAACACTAGCAGTAGCTCCGCAAGCTCATTTTTCAGTTCTATCAGTACTCTAGGATGAATACCATCTGGTCCAGGAGATTTGCTACTCTTCAGTTTGCCGAACTGCCCCATTACGTCCTCCAGGTTTACCGTGAAGTCAGTAAGTTTCTTTGACTCGTCCGCTTGAAATACCGTTTCCGACACCGGTATCCCACCCAAATCTTCCTCGGTGAAGACCGAAGCAAAGAATTCATTCAGTTTCTCCGCTACGTCTTTGTCTTCCTTGATCGCTCCTTTTACCCCTCGGTCATCCAGCGGCCCAACCGATTCTTTTGCTGGCTTCCTGCTTTTAATATACCGAAAATTTTTTTTACTATGCTTTTTTGCTTCTAATGCTATCTTTTTTTCGTAATCCCTCTTGGCCTTCTTTATTTGCGCCTTGCATTTGCTTTGACACTCCTTATGCTGCTTCTTGTTATTTCAGACGGTTCCTTCTTCCATTTTCTGAAGGCATTTCTTTTAGCCCTAATAGCTTCCTTCACCTCACTTTTCAACCAGGCAGGCTGTCTTTTGGAGTTCCGTCTTTCTTTTCTAATTAGTGGATTATGTTTGGCCTGGGCCTCCAGGATGGTATTTTTGAACAGCGTCCATGCCTGTTGTACAGTTTTTACCCTCTCAGTTGTCCCCCTAAGTTTTTTTTCCACCGTTCTCCTAATTTTATCATGGTCTCCTTTTTTAAAGTTAAACGCTAACATACCGTATTTGACTTCCTGTGTATAGTTACTTCAAGGTTGGTATCGAAACTGATCATAATATGATCACTGTTATCAAGCGGCCCTGGTACCATAATGTCCCTCACCAGATCATGCGCTCCACTAAGGACCAAGTCTAGAATTTTTCCTTCTCTCGTCGGTTCCTGCACCAGCTGTTCCATAAAGCTGTCCTTGATTTCATCAAGGAATTGTACCTCTCTAGCGTGTCCCGATGTTACATTTACCCAGTCTATATTTGGATAATTCAAGTCACCCATTATTATCACATTGCCCATTTTGTTTGCGTCTCTGATTTCTTTTATCATTTCTGCATCTACCTGCTCATCCTGGCGAGGCAGATGGTAGTACACTCCTTTCACCATCCTTTTCCCTTTTATACATGGAATTTCAACCCACAATTATTCATGGGTGTGATTTGTGTCCTGCTGAATTTGTAATCTATCTGAGTCAAGGCTCTCGTTAATAAACAATGCTACCCCTCCACCAGTCCGGTGCACCCTATCACTACGATATACTTTGTACCCCGGTATGACAGTGTCCCACAGGTTATCTTCCTTCCACCAGGTCTCAGTAATGCCTATTATATCCAATTTTTCATTAACTGCAATATATTCCAACTCTCCCATCTTATTTCTTAGACTCCTAGCATTTACATATAGACATTTCAAAGTATGTTTGTTGTTCCTATTTGCATGATGTTTAGTACTGGACACTATTGATTTACCTTCTTTTGTCTGATCTTTAGTTGTATTTAAGGGCACCTGGCCTACCACGGTCTGTTGTGCAACCTCACTATCCAGAAACCCTATCTTCCCTGTTTGTGAGGTATCTTTGTAAGATACCTTATCCCGAACCATGCGCTTTTGAGCGACTGTCGTCCTTCCCCCCATTTCTAGTTTAAAAGCTACTCTATCTCCTTTTTAAATGCCGACGCCAGCAGCCTGGTCCCAACCTGGTTAAGGTGGAGCCCATCCTTTCGGAATAGGCTCCCCCTTCCCCAGAATGTTGCCCAGTTCCTAACAAACCTAAAACCCTCCTCCCTGCACCATTGTCTCATCCATGCATTGAGACTCCGGAGCTCTGCCTGTCTCTTGGGCCCTGCGCGTGGAACAGGTAGCATTTCAGAAAATGCTACCCTAGAGGATCTGGATTTGAGCTTTCTACCTAAGAGCCTAAATTTGGCTTCCAGAACCTCTCTCCCACATTTTCCTACGTCATTGGTACCCACATGTACCAAGACAGCGGACTCCTCCCCAGCACTATCTAGAATCATATCTAGGTGACACGTGAGGTCCGCCACCTTTGCACCAGGCAGGCAAGTCACCAGGCGATCCTCACATCCACCAGCCACCCAGCTATCTCTATGCCTAATGATTGAATCACCAACTACAACAGCTGTCCTAACCTTTCCCTCCCGGGCAGCACTTGGAGACATATCCTCGGTGCGAGAGGATAGTACATCCCCTGGTGGGCAGGTCCTACTTCACCAGGGTGATGCTCTCCTTCTAGGAGACCTCCCTCCTCCAAAGTAGCACAAGGGCTACCAGACTGGAGGTGGGACTTCTCTACAACATCCCTGTAGGCAGTGGTGTGCTGGAGCAGGCTCGCAAGAGCCGGTTGTTAAGTTTTTAAGAATTTTGGGAGCCCTCCATGGCTACTTTAACAACTGGCTTCCAAAATATGGGCTTGGGCCCCCTGCTGAATTCTCTTTACTTTACTGGTGGGGATGCTGAGCCCTGCCAGCCAAGTAATAGACTGCTGCTGCTCCCCGCTCTTTGTTTCCAGCTCTGAGCAGCAGGCTGGGACTTCTCGAGCATGTGAAAGAAGTTCCAGCATGCTGCTCAGAGCAAGATGTTGGGAGTGGTGGCAGTCCATTTATTGACTGCCAGCAAAGGTATGACTAGCGTGCCCGCATGAAGGGAGGGAGGAGAGAGACGCAAGTTTTGCTCTCCACCCCCCCCCCCCCAGCCACCCCTGGCCCTTCCAACTGCAGAGCTGGCTACGTCCGGAGAAAGAGCCTGTTGTTAAAATTTTACCAGCACACCCCTGCCTGTAGGTCTCCTCTATGTACCTCTCTGTTTCCCTCAGCTCCACCAAGTCTGCTACTCTAGCCTCAAGAGAACGGACACGTTCTCTAAGAGCTAGGAGCTCTTTGCATCGGGCACATACATATGACATCTCACCAACTGGGAGATAATCATACATGTAACACTCAATGCAAAAGACTGGATAGCACCCCTCTCGCTGCTGGACTGCTGACTCCATCTTAGTGTTTTTGAGTTTTTTAATAATTTAAAACTTGCTACAGTATTAAGGATATTAGCCTAATATAAAAATGTCTTTTAGTTTATTAAGTATATTGTGTGATTTATTTAGTGTTTCCTTCTTAGATGGTAATGAAATGTATTTAAAACTCTGTAAGAGCACTCCTTGCTTGTTACCCTAATTAAAATAACTGACTATAAATGAAGAGTTGTCCTAGGGGAGGGTCTCTATTCTATCCTCATCCTTCTCGATCTATCTGCTGCTTTGACACTCTGGATCGCTGTCTACTCCTTGATATGCTGTCCTCACTTGGATTTCAGGGCTCTGTTATTTCCTGGTTTTTCTTTTTATCTCTCCCATTGCACTTTTAGTGTATACTGTGAATCCTCCTCCACTTCTATCCTCCTATCAGTTGGTGTACCTCAGGGCTCTGTCTTTGGACCTCTTCTTTTCTCCATCTATACTTCTTCCCTTGGTGCTCTGAACGCATCCCATTGTTTTCAGTATCACCTTTATGCTGATGACTCCCAGATCTACCTCTCCACACCAGAAATTTCAGCAGGAATCTAGGCCCAAAATATCAGACTGCCTGTCTGATATTGCTGCCTGGATGTCTCACTGCCATCTGAAACTAAACATGACCAAGACTGAGCTTCTTATCCTTCCCCCTAAACCAACCTCTCCTCTTCCCCCATTCTCTATCTCTGTGGATAACACTCTCATCCTCCCTGTCTCATCAGCTCTTAACCTTGGGGTCATCTCTCTCTCGTTCTCTGCACATATCCTACAGACTGCTAAAACATGTTGTACTGATATTTCCTGCAAGCGTTGTCTTGTATCTGTATCATTCAAAGCTGGTTCTTTGGATGTTAATTTAACATTGTTTATAAATAAAAAAAATAATACTAAAGAAAATACTTAATTGGCTGCCTATTGTTTTGAGAGTCTGATATATGATTCTGCTTTTGATGTACAGTGCCCTTTTTTCAAGTCCTCCTTCATATCTGTTGGACCTTAGAACTCTCTTTTCCACTGATCACCCTTTGTGTTCTCAATACATAAATCAACTATCCTTCCTTAGCAAAAAAGTTATAGTTTTGACACTATTCAATGCTCAAACTTTAGTTATATTGGCCCCTATTGCTGGATCATCTTACCCCAATTCTTGAGAACAGAAACCTCTAGGCCTTGTTTTAAGACCAGTCTAAACCTCACATCTGAGTTAACATATTCAATTGCCTGACTTGGTGTCTCTGGTCGCTGTCTGGAGGTTTCCCGTATATCGAGGTTTGTACATAGCCATTGCTGATGGAAACTGTAGTGTCTAGAAAGTTGACTTTTTCTGGGGAGTAGTCAATTTTTAAATTTAATTGTAGGATGGTATGTATTGAAGGAACTGTAAAGATCTGGGTTTCATAGCCCATTATAAACCATACAATTTTACTTCTTTGTCACCCTCTTATCTACCATCCATCTCTCCATGGCTCTCGTCCACCAAGCTCTCCCTGTTTCTCACCTAACCTCTGTGAGACTGTCATTGGAATGCTTTTGTGTTTCACTTATATATTCTGATATTTGTCAACATTTACTTATTTCCGATCTGAAGAAGAAGGGTTACCTTCGAAAGCTAATCAAAAGATGTATTGTTAGTCCAATAAAAAAGGTAGCATCTTATTTCCATGTTTTGATTTACTTCTATTTATTACCTATAAAAATGGGGAATCTAAAAGAGCCAAGAAGTTGCCTGAAGAGGTAGATAAAATCAAAGGAGTTCCCTGTTTGTTTTTCAATTAAGTGACTATCTAAATTTCTTTCATAGATATCAGAAGAAAATTCATTCTTTGTCCATTGATCATTACACAGTAAGTCATACACTAGAAAACTCTACTAATTTTGGAATTACACATTACAATACAGTAGTAGTTGTCATTAATCCATAACATACTGTAGCAATGTATTAATAGCCCTAAGAGACTGAAGCAAAGCTTCCCATCAGCTAGAGGAATCCAGTGGTTGAAGCATGGGTCTTTATCTTCCAGATGTGCCCTGGACTAGGCAAAATCTTTTGAATATTGACATCCCCACCATTAGTCTAGTAATTAGCTTAATATTGTCACACATTGCAATTTACTATCAGACAAAGGCAATTTACAATCACCTACCATATGTTCTGAGTTTTTATTTATTTATAACATTTATATTCTGCCCTATCTACATGATTCCAGGTGGAGAACAATTGGAATACAGAATAGAAATAGCAATACAATATTAAAAAAAAAAAACTAACAAAACAATGCTAAAGTTAAAACACAAATAAATGATACATTATAAAGTTTTCAAATCAATTACAATGATCCAAAAGTATTGATACTGATATTATTAAAATCATATATCTTTAAACAAAAAAACCAAGGCCTGTTGGAATAAAATAATCTTAAGAGCTACTTTTTAAAATCTTTTAAAAATCTCATAGTGCTCTAATATTATCAGATGGCAGGATTGATTAATGACAGATTCATCTTTTGCTCTAAGAATTGTCTAATTTGCACAGATTAAAGCAAAATGAAGAAAATTGCTGAGGAACTTCACTTGATCTGAATATTGTTTTTTTACTTTATTACTGTAGCTATAGTCCCTGGTTGGTTGTAAAGACACTTTTCCATTGTAGCAGTATATTGTATCCTTAAAGTAGAATATAAGACAATGCGCAGTGGATAGATAGTTGCTTCTGAAATCTTAGATCACAAAATGTTAGCATTCATATTTTGAATTTAATTCATGCAGATACAAGCAACCAGTACAATGTTCTTAGCTTACTGCCATGTTCCAAAATAATTATACACAACAATTCATATGGCCGGCCTACTAAAAGTGAGTTACAGTAGTCCAACTGGAAAATCACCAGTTAGGGGATCACTTTTTAATTTTTTTTTTCATCTAACAGGCCTCTTCAGTATGAGATGTGAGCAGTGTGTGTGGGGGGGGGGGGGGGGGGGGGCTCCAGCTGTAGCATGCTCAGTGGCTTAGGAAGGGGGGTGGTGGGGCGGTCCGCCCCGGGTGCACGCCGCTGGGGGGGTGTCGGCTCGCTGGTTCCCTGCTCCCTCTGCCCCGGAACAGGTTACTTCCTGTTCCGGGGCAGAGAGAGCAGGGAACCAGCAGAGCCGATGCAGCTCCCAGTGACGTGCACTCAGGGCGGACTGGCCCTCCTGCCTGCCTCCTTTCCTATGCTAGTGGTAAGATGTGCTCGGGGGGGGGGGGGGGGGTGCACCGTGCTGCACCCAGGGGGGGGGGTGCAGCGGTGACCCGCCCCGGATGTCAGCCGCCCTCACTGGGTATGCTCATGCTGGGGGTGGAGCTAGTTTTAAAGTAGCTTTGGGAGATGAGGGGCCCTTTTACTAAGTTGTGGTAAAAAGTGGTCTGCGATAGTTTGGATGCATGAAATTGGTGTGCGCTGGCCAATTCTTGCCGTGGCTGGGGAAAAAAGGCATTTTTATGAGGCACTAATGGATGTGCTCTATAATCAAAAGTAGCGCACAGCTATTTTCTGCCTGAGCACTTACTGACACCCATTGATCTAATGGTAAGGGCTTATGTGCTGTGTGATAATCATGCAGCGTGCGCCAATGTGGCCACGCTGCCAATTACCGCCAGGATCACCTCCCGTGGTAGAAATTAGAAAATACTTCTACTGCAGGAAACAGCACTGCCAACTTCAAAATTACCACCAGGTGCCCACGCTACCCAGGCGTTCATGTCGATTTGGCCTACTGCTGCTTAGTAAATGGGCCCCTAAGTTTGGCCTACACCAGCCAACCCTGGCTCTGTGGGATGGGTGTTTTTGGGATGGTGGCAGTTGAGAAGACTGATAATGGGATGGACATAGTGACATGGGGTGGGGCTAAGATGGTGAGGATGGTTCAAATGTAATTGGTCCAGTCCTAAAATGTTTAGTTAAGAACACAGTATTGGATATGCTTGTCCTATCCCTCTCCTTCACCATTGTATCTCTCAGGGGAACCTACGTTCCTCAGAATTAATAGGCATAGAGGTGCTGTGGAAGGACAATTGGACTTGAGTTTCTGCATGGGTCATTTCATTATACACTGGTCTTGTCATAGCTGGGAGGTTGACTTCAGGTTTGTATTAATTGCACTCATTATATACTGGTGCTGGCACAGATGGATAGCTGCCTCAGGCCTGTACTGATCCTTGCGTTATACATCGGTGGAGCCACAGGATTTACAATCACCTCTGGTCTAGATTCATTTGTCATGATGATGATTGGCTGCTAAAGAAAGAAAACATTATGGTCAGATTTATTGTAAATGTGAGTAACATCTCCATCATTGAGCCTTTGTCTTATTCTTCACTTCCTCACAAAATGCTGCCCATCCCATAGAACGTAGGGTCTGCAATCTTTTAAAGGGGCCAGTGAATATTTTTCAAAAAGCACAACCGGGCCTTATCTCTTTACAAGAATGTGTGGTTCCCCTTCCCCTCATAGATCCACCTCCCAACCCGTGATCCTTGATCCCTTTTCAAATTCAAGAATTCATGCAGATCCACCCCTGCCTCTGATCTCAGATATTTTTTCAAATTCAGGAATCCTCCATCTCTCATTCCTGATTCATTTTCAAACTAAAGAACCTTCAGCCCAATCCAATCCTGATCTATTTCCAAATTAAAGATCCCCAAACCCTGCATATCTGCCAGTTGCCTCCAGTACCATTTTTACAGAAGGAACTACTAGGAAAGAAGTATTGGGTCTCAATTTTACCCTCTTCAGGATACCCCTGTAGTTGACATGGAAGATGTAGGAATGGTCTAGGGAGAGTGGAATCTATAATTTGAAAGGGATTGAGGCTTCTAAGGCTTTAGGGATCAAAGAGTAGGGGTGGGTCTAGGTAGGAATTTATGAATTAAAAAATAGATAATAGAGCAGGGATTGGTATGGGGAATTTATATTAACTGAAAATGGATTGGTGATTAGAAGGTGAGAGTGGATCTGGGCAAACTCCTGAATTTGAAAATAGACAACCAGAGCTTTTTTTCAAGGAGTACTGGGTATTTGCACCTTTTCCATTGCCTGCTAAAATTGGACCACAGTCCACAAGTATTAATTTAATAGCCCAGGCTCTGCACACCGATTCAGCCTTTTCATAGATTCTGTGGCTGGCTGCAGGGAGTCTGGCTATTGTGGGGCGAGTCCTTCAGTGGCCATCTCACCCTGGAAGGACAGCCTACCATTTGAGTACTAGCATCATTTTTGCTAGAAAAAAATGCACTGTGGATAACAGAGCTGAGATTAGGAGTGTTTGGGTCAAGCGGAGTTTCTTTAATATGAAAAAGGATCAGGGATTTCAAAATGGAGAGTAATAAATAGATATAAAACAAACAGAGAAAAGAAATAAGATGGCACCTTTTTTATTGGACTAACAATACATTTGTTTGATTAGCTTTCAAAGGTAACCTTTCTTCAGGAGCGAGACTGATAAGCACAGCTCAGGAGAAAGACCCTGGGGTGATTGTGTCTGAGGATCTCAAGGTGGCAAAACAATGTGACAAGGTGGTGGCTATAACTAGGCTGCACAGAGACAGGTATAACCAGCAGAAGAAAAGAAGTATGGATGATCTTGTACAAGTCATTTGGAGTATTGTGTTTAGTTTTGGAGGCCACATCTTGCAAAGGACATAAAAACACTTGAAGTGGTTCAGAGAAAAGCAACAAAAATGATATTTGGTTTGCACCAAAAGTCCTATAAGAATTAAGCTAAGGGGCCCTTTTACTAAGCAGCGTAGGTGCCTACGCTTGCCCAACATGTGCCAATTTAGAACTACCGCCTGGCTACTGCATAGCCCGGGCAGTAATTTCATTTTTTAGGTGGGTCCACTACGTGTGCCGGAAAATATACTTTATTTTCTGGTGCATGGCACTAACCGGACGGTAATTGGCATTGTACGCGCGTTGACGATTATCGCCCAGTTAACGCATGAGACCTTACCGCTAAGTGAGTGGGTGGTGGTAAGGTGTCAGACTCACAATGGATGTGCGCCAATCTTCATTTTGCCACACGTCCATTTTTGGCCAAAAAAAACAGGTGTGCTTTAAGGGGTCCTTTTACAAAGGCATGCTGAAAAATGGTCTGCGCTAGTGTAGGCGCATGTTTTGGATGCGCGCGGATCCATTTTTCAGTGTGCCTGTAAAAAAGACCTTTTTTCTTTGGCTGAAAATGGACGTTAGGCAAAATAAAAATTGGCCCACTACTCGTTAACCGGGCAGTAATCGTCAACGCGTGTACACTGCTGATTACTGCTCGGTTAGCGCCGTGCATTCGAAAATAAAAAATATTTTCAGACACTCATAAAAATTGGAATTATCGCTCAGGCCACGCAGTAGCTGGGCAATAGTTCAAAATTGATGCACATTATGCACACGTGGGCGTCTATGAGGCTTAGTAAAAGGGCTCCTAAATGCTTTAATGCAAGATTTTATGAATAACTAAATCACAGTGTTTGAAGAAGTTTGAGTTTTATATATATATATATATATATATATATATATATATATATATATATATATATATATATATATATATATATATATATTGTGATAAGGCAGGAGAACATGACCCTGGACTGAAGCAGCCAACCCTAGAACTTCCATACCTAGAATCCCTTGGGAGACTGGAAGAGAGGGGTGGACCCAAAAACATGGAAGTGACCTCTAACATTAGCAGGAAGGGAAGCAACTCCAGGAAATGGGGTCCAGTTACTCCAGCTACCAGCAGAGGGAGCTGCCATCAAGAAACTCAATATATAATGCCCCCCAGCTGTGAAGAGGGGAGGGCAGATCTCCTCAAAGCTCTCAGAAGTGGGGGAGAGGAGAAAGTCTGGAGAGAGCCAACCGAACTCATGGAGTATGTGGAGCAGGAAAAGGACCTGCTTCCAGGACTTCCCTGCGTAGAGGAGCAAACCAGCATGGACTGGGAAAATACAAAAGCCAATCTGGCCAGCACATAAAGGCAGTTGTAGGACGCCACAGGTTTTTGGTTACTATGGAGCGGGAGGTGAACTGCCAGCCCTGCTTGCTGCAGGGCTGCTGGTGTGCTACAAGAAGAAAGGTGAAGCGCTCATGTTTTTTTTTCCTTTTGAACTGAACTTTGCTTAAGTTGTTGAACTGATCTGGCTTAGGTTAGTGAACTGAACTCTAAGGGTCTTTTGAACTGAAGGAGTATTGGGGGGATTATTGTTTCGTGAAACCGGATCTGCATTAAAACTTTTTTGTTTAAACTGGATCTGCATTAAAACTTTTTTTTGTTTGAACTGGATTGGCATTAAAACTTTTATTTTGGTTGCACTGAATCCGGATTACGGTGTGGTGCTGCCTCAGAACCCTGTGCCCTGAACAGGCTATTGGTTACAACCCCAAAACAGAGGAAGAAGGACCCCCTTTACAATATCCTGGCTGCCTGGGTTCATAACATCTTTAAGAGGCTGACGTCAGCCAGCCTCCAGCGTTCCCTTCACTCTCACTGACCCCCCTCGTGTCAAAACGTAATGACGTCAGAGGAGGGCAGAACAGTGAGAGGGAAGGGAACGTTGGAGGCTGGTTGACGTAAGGAGATGTTACGAACGGAACGTTACAGAAGCCAGCCAGCCAGAGCTTTCAGGTACAAATCAGCAAGTTGACGGGACATCGCGGGAAGGGAGGAAGGGGAGGGAAGGGCAGAGGAGAATGGATGGGATGGGAGGACAGTACAGGAATCGCGGGATACAGTGGGAGGGCAGGGAAGAGGAGAATCGCTGGACATGGGGGGAGCGAAGTATCACTGAACATGGAGGGGAGGGGAGGGGAGAGAGAAAGAAAAGCTTACAGGACAGCATACCTAGGGCCAGTTTCATTGTTGAGGAAATGGGCATGGTTCATCTGGATTTTCCAGATGGTATATCAGAAGTATGCAAGAGATGAAGCAAATCAATATCCTTAGCCACACTGTCTCTTCATGTTCAAATACAGCGCTGCGTACGTCTAGTAGCGCTTTAAAAATGATAAGTAGTAGTAGTAGCACTCTCATCACCTCCTGCTTAGACTATTGCAATCTGCGCCTCACAGGCAGGGGCGTAGCCAGACTTCGGTGGGAGGGGGGTCAAGAGCCCGAGGTGAGGGGGCACATTTTAGCCCCCCCTGGCGCCGCCGACCCCCCCATTGCTGATCCGCCGCCACCTTTCATGACCTCCCCCCCTCTTGAACCCCCACCTCCCGCCGCGAACCCTCCCCTGCCACTGCCTACCTTTGCTTTTGCTGGTGGGGGACCCCAATCCCCGCCAGCTGACATCCTCTTCGTCCTGTAGTCAGTGCAAAAAAGTCTTCGTTCTGTTGCATGCTGACGTCCTGCACGTTGTACATGCAGGACGTCAGACTCAGAACAGCTTCGTTCTGTTCTCTGAGTCTGCATGCAAAAGAACGAAGACTTTTTTGCACTGACTGCAGGACAAAGAGGACGTCGGCTGGTGGGGATTGGGGTCCCCCCAGGAAAAGCAAAGGTAGGCAGCGGCGGGGGAGGGTTCGCGGGGGAGGGGGTCGAGAGGGTCATCGGGAGGGGGTCCAGGACGAAATCTACGGGGCTCAGGCCCCACGTAGCTACGCCACTGCTCACAGGTCCCCCCAAGAACATCTTTCTCCCCTTCAATCTGTTCAAAAATCTGCTGTTTGACTTATCTTTCACCAGTGTCACTATACTCATATAACCTCTCTTTTCAAGTCACTTCATTGACTCCATATCTGTTTTCATGTACAGTTCAACCTTCTCTTACTGACCCACCAATGCATTCATTTTGCAGCTCCTTAGAATCTCTGCTCTCTTCTGTCCTTACACCACTCCTCCAGAGCTTCGTTCATTAGGTAAGTCACTTTGGCCTCTACTTTTTATCATAGTTAAATCTGAGATTTGGGGGCTCATTTTCAAAACAGAAAAATATCTGAAAAGCAGCACAAAGCGCCAGATGGTTGTTTTATTTGCGGAAACGTCCGAATTGCTATTTTTGTAACACATTTTTAAGACATTTTCAATGCAGTCCTTCTGCAGTGCGTTCAGATCACAAGAGGCATGTTGGGGATTTGGGCATTCAAAACTTGGATGTTTTTCCGTTGTAATGAAACAAAGCTGTCTGTTCGTCTGTCCAATTTAGATTGTAAGCTCTGTTGAGCAGGGACTGTCTTTTCATGTTAATTTGTACAGCGCTGTGTAAGTCTAGTAGCGCTATAGAAATGTTTAATAGTAGTAGTAGTAATGAAACAAAGCAAAAACATCCAGAGCTACAATTCAGATGTTTTGGACTAGACCTGTTTTTAGCACGAATAAGTCAGAAAAAGGTGCCCTAAATGACTAGATGACTACAGGAGAGATTAAGGCATGACTTCCTCTTTATTCCCCCAGTGGCCACTGACCCCCTCACACCCTCCAAAGATGTGACTGAAACAGTACATACCAGCCTCTATGACAGCTTCAGATGTTATAACCAGTCCTATTAGAGCAGCTAGCAGATCCCT
The DNA here is from genome assembly GCF_901765095.1 of Microcaecilia unicolor. Taxonomy (NCBI): domain Eukaryota; kingdom Metazoa; phylum Chordata; class Amphibia; order Gymnophiona; family Siphonopidae; genus Microcaecilia; species Microcaecilia unicolor. Next base: position 638,779,107 of record NC_044031.1, on the reverse strand, counting down.
GGAGTAGCCTAGTGGTTGGTGCAGTGCACTGTAGAGAAGGGGACTCAGGCCCATATCCCACTCTAATTGTTACACTTGTGGTGGAAAGTGTCAGCCTTCCCAAACCCACCAAAAAACCACTGTACCCACATATAGGTGATGCCTGCAACCTTAAGGGCTATTGTAGTGGTGTACAGTTGGGATCAGCTGATTCCTTCTACTTCCCAATGGCTTCATTTTGTGCTTTTTTCACTTGAACGTTTTTTTTTTTTTCAAAAATGGTCCGAAAAAAACATAGATGCACTGAGCACAACATCTAGTCAATGGCCATTTTCTAAACAAAGACAGATGTTTTTCTGTTTTGAAAATGGCCGTGTTCGCTACTGAATTTGTGAACACTTTTTGCAAAATGTCCAGTTGGAAGCAGCTAGGGGACAGCTTTTCTTGCCTGGGCTGGAGAGATTGTTGATGGTCCTGCAGCATCTGGTGTTTAAGAGTAGTGGCGAGTTCTCAGGAAGATCAGATTGGGGAGGGGAGAAGCAACTTCTGCCATCTCAGCCTAGTTGACTGGGGTTATTGTGAAAGTTCTGAGGCCATTCAGATGTGGACATGGGTAGTCCTAGCTTGTAGGATGTCTTCACTTATACCATGTGTGGTTCTTTTATTTTGGATGCAAAGGATAAGGGCCTGCCTGTGAGAAAGGTAGAACAGCATCCAGAGATACCTAATATACAAATACAGCAGGAATATCTGAAGTGAAACCCTAACAAAGGAGACAGCAGCATCCAGAGACACCTAACACTAACAGCTAAAGAAAGATGTAGAGGAAGAAAATACAGCACTCAGAGGTCTCTTAAATATTAATATGACATAAGGACATGGAAAGAGACCTCAGGAAACAGACCCCATCTGTCAAAAATCAAGTGATGGTACAAGATTATAATAGACATACTTCAACAAATTGAAGCTTAATCCACATCCAATAGAGTCACAGTCGTCCAACAGAAGTGGATATTATTTGATACCAAGCCTAATAAGTGAGGGAGAAAGGCCTCAGAAAATCCGTGGTGATACAGAACCCTACAGACAGGTCTGTGGTATGCAATTTCATACAACGCCCTACAGACCTTTATTCTATCATTGTCCAGAAAAAAAACCCTCATTATGATTAATGTTAATCACAATATGAATATGAAGCTGATGTCAGTTGGCGCTGTGTTCCTGATGAACCTAATGGTGAAACTGGTTCCTGTCAGAAAAATTTAAAAAAGATAAGTGTGCTATGATTTTGAGTCAAAGGAATATTGAGAAGACAAGTGTGCTATGACATTATTGTTTAAAATATTTTATAAAATTAGCATTAATCACAATGAGGGTTTTTCTGGCCGATGATAGAATAAAGGTCTGTAGGGTGTTGAATGAAATTGCATACTGTGAAGATGAGGCTTCTCCTCCCGCTCTCCAGCAGGCCTCACTGGCCTCTGGCTCCCGAGCAGGACTCCAGCCGGTCTCTTCCCAGCATCCTGAACACTCCAACCTCAAGATCCTGGGCCCCTTTTTCATTCAGGGTAAGCTTGCAGGAAATATACAGATTAGATGCAAATCACTCAAGTTCAACACAGCATATTCACCAAGCAGCTCTTTATTCCAGCCCCCTGGGGCACACTTTTTCCAGCTTTAAACACTTTCCTTCTTCCAGCTTAAAACATTATCATAAGCTTCAAACATTTTCACAGATCTTTCCACTGAGCCTCACACCCATAGACACCTGGGCTCAGTGCTAACAGCCTTCTGTCCTCCAGTCCCTGGCTGCTAGTTCCTTGGTCTTCTTACACCGTTCTATATACAACAGATTAGCACAACAGTCTCTCTAGAGCCCAGCTAGTACCTTCAGGGAATCCTCTTACCTCAGCTGCCAGCTCTCCAGTTCCTTTCTCTTCCCTTTCTCCTTTCCAAACTCAGGCAGGTATAAAAATGGGTGACTAGCTTCTACACCCCTTTAGGCTCTTCCCCCTAATTCCAGGCAGGACCCAGCCCATAACAACCTTCACCTGTTTCCAACCCAGGACTCTCCTAGGTCCTAGCGACCTCCATCTGGACCCTCCCTACTGGCTCCCTCTAGTGACTCATCCTAAGCATAAGCATTTCCCCCCATTGTTATGGGAACAGCACCACCTAGTGGCCTACCCAGGATAGGACAGCCCCTTGTTCTTCACAATACCACAGACCTGTCCATAGAGTGCTGTATTACCACTGGCTTACTGAGGCCATTTCCCCTTGTTTATTAAGCTTGGTATTGAATAATATCCATTTCTGTTGGACAAGATTATAATAGAACACCTATACCCTGTACACTGAAAGATAAGAAAAATAAAAGAAATCAAACCAGCAGAGGGTGTATGTGAAGAAACTGGTTTGTAATATGAGGGCTGAAATTTATAGTGCTGATTTAACCAGAAGTAATCAGTTGTTGTAATTACCATGTTGCAGCAGGAGTTGCAGCAGGAGCTGCAGCATGATGAAGCCTTACATCCCAACACAGAGGTGGATATTGAGATACCGAGCTCCAGGAGCAGCAAAACCAATAGAACACCTTCAATCCCTCTGACCGCTGCCTAAGGATACAGCAAAGAGGTGAGTGTATTTGCTGAAATTCCATGCTTTCTTTTTTTTTGCCTTATGTGACTGCATTTACAGAGTGTTTTTCATATGTGAGCCTAGCCTGATATATAAGGCTCTTATGTAAAGACAACACTTAACTGCTATTTTATTAATCACTTTTTAGAAAAAAAATCACGGTATACACACAAACTTTACATATAGGTACATTTTCAACAAGCCACATGAATGACCCGTTCTTTTCAACCTGTAATCAATAGAAATCAAACAAAATAAAACATGGAAAAGAAAATAAGATGATACCTTTTTTACTGGACATAACAGTACATTTCTTGATTAGCTTTCGAAGGTTACCCTTCTTCATCAGATCAGAAATAAGCAAATGTGATAGATGACAGTATATATAAGTGAAACATCCAAGCATTTAATTGACAGTCTAACAGGGTGGGGGTGGGTAGGAGGTATGCATGGGAACATCAAAGCATTTCAGTGATAGTCTAACAGGATGGGGCTGGATAGGTGAGAGGAGGGTGATAAGCAATACAACTTTATGGTTTATAATGGGCTAGAAAACCCAGATCCTTGTTAAGTCCTGTCTGTTGGGTGTCAAAATATTCAATCATTCTGACTTCAAAGGTCTTATGTTCCTGTATTGTTTTAAAGTTACCTTTCAGGATTCTTACTATGAAATCACTGGTACAGTGATTTGGTTTTGTAAAGTGCTGCCCCACAGGGGTGGGAACCTAGCCAGCACCAGCATTCTTCATGTGATGTCTATGTAAATTAAATCATGTCTTTAGCATTTGGCCTGTTTCTCCAATATAGCATCCTCCGTCATATTTTTTACACTGAATGATATATACCACATTGGAAGATGAACATGTGAAAGATTCCTTTATGTTGAATATTTTTCCTTTGTGAATGACTGTGGGGTCCTGTGAAATGTTTTGGCATAGCTTGCAGCTGGATATATTGCAGGATGTGTGCCCTTCTCTTCTTTTTCAGTCTGTGTTGGGAATTTACTTCTGATTAGTTTGTGTTTTAAGTTGGGTGGTTGTCGGAAGGCCAGCATTGGTGGGGCTGAGAATATCTCTTTCAGCAATTCATCCTCTTGGAGTAGAGGCTGAAGATCTTTTATGATTTTTCTTAATTTTTCCAGCTCTTGGTTATATGTCACTATAAGGGGGATTCTGTCTGTGGCTTTTTTTCTTTGTACTGTAGCAGATTTTCCCTGGGTGTTTTGAGGGAGGAGGCAATATTTTTGGAGATTATTTTGGGGTTGTAGCCTTTCCGTTCGAAGGATGCAGTCAGGATTTCAAGATGTCTGTCTTTGTCCCTTGGGTCAGAGCAGATACGGTGGTATCTTGTGGCTTGGCTGTAAATAATGGATCTCTTAGTATGTGAAGGCTAGAAGCTGGAGTTTTGGAGGTACCTGCATCTGTCTGTGGGTTTCTTGTATATAGATGTTTGTATATAGCCATCACTGATTGAGACCGAGGTGTCCAAAAAATTGACTTTTTCTGTGGAGTAGTCAATTTTGAATCTAATTGTAGGATGGTATGTATTGAAGGAATAGTAAACTTGTTTCAGAGTTTCTTCCCCCTCTGTTCAAATCATAAAAATGTCATCAATGTACCGGTAGTATTTTAGAGGTTTAGTCTGGTATGTATTCAGAAATGTCTCTTCCAGCTTAGCCATAAAAGGTTGGCATATTGGGGTGCTGTCCTGGAGCCCATCACAGTGCCCATTATTTGTAGGTAGATATCATTGTTAACGCGGAAGTAGTTGTGAGTTAAAATAATTTGATTAATTTTGTAATAGTTTCTGGTGAGTATTGATGGTCCAGTGTGGATATTTTTAGGAGGCTCCCACACGCAGCCATGCCATCTGCATGGGGAATGTTGTCGTATAGTGATTCTACATCCATCGTGACCAGAAGGGTGTTTGGTGGTAATTGTTTGATATTTTTAATTTATTCAGAAAGTCTGTGGTGTCTTGTATGAAGCTGTTAGTTTTGTGCACGAGAGGTTTCAGAATTTCCTCTATGAGTCCACATATTTCTTTCATGAGTGTGCCAATACCTGATATGATTGGTCTGCCAGGGTTTCCAGGTTTGTGGATTTTGGGTAGCATGTTATGTGCCCACAGAGGTTGGTTTGGTATGAGTTTCTTCAGATGTGGCTGTACTTGTTTAGGAAATGTTCTGATAAGGTCTTTTAGCTGCTTTGTATAATCTTGTGTGGGGTCCTCAGTTAGTTTCCTGTTATTTATTGTCTGAGAGCTGTCTGTGCCCTTCTCAATGTATTTTTGTGTGCCATAATTACCACTGCGCCTCCTTTGTCT
>NC_044031.1:638623533-638774153 GCF_901765095.1 Microcaecilia unicolor | reverse complement strand
ATATGCCAGTAAAATGTTACACCCAACGCCTTCGTCTCTTCTCTAACATCCAGTAGAGTTGATATATCTTGAATTTCTAATGGGGGTTCTGATTTAAAGGCAAATTCCCTAGCCCTTTAGGCTCTACCCGATCTGTGAAGATATTGTAGATAATAGGTCTTATTAAGCGGAGGAATAGCCTTAGAAGCATATTGTAAAACTTCCAGCAAATATTTTTAAAGAAATCAGTTGAACTTATTCCTGTAGCCATATGGAAATTTAAAATCCTTAAATTAAATTGCCTGTTATAATTCTCAATTGCTCTATTTTCTACAAGTAAATTTTTTCTTTTATTAATAGTTCAGTAGTAGATTTTAAATCTTTAACTTCTTGTTGCATAGATGATATTTGATTCATCGAGACCTGTTTAACTTTTTCCAATGAAGTAGTTAAAGTTTCAACTTTACTGACGAGAAGAGCCGTTTCCTGGGCGGATTTTGAAACTGCCGTTGTTAAGCCTGTATAGCTCTCAAATAGACTCCAGTGTAATCTCCTGGAGCTGCAAGCTCCACGATCACTTCTCCTGCGGTCTGGACTGGTGCACTGCCGAACAAGGCCCCACCGCCATCGACTCCCGATTCAGCTGGGCCCTCTGCACTCCGCCCAAAGAACGCAGGACACGGAGGAGGATTAAGATCTGGAGGTGATAAAAATGTCTCTATCCCCAAGAGAGCCGACGCTCCTCCTTCGGCTCTCAGCTTGGGATCAACCGTTCCAGTAGGTGGGACACTCGTCGCATAGCGATCAATCGTCTGCTGAATCGGGGACTATGTTCTGGCCAGCGGCAGTTGGCCTTTCACCGTCCCCTTCTTTTTAGTATGAGGCATCGAAATAGGAAATTCAACAATAGAAACGGTAGCAAACAACTCAGATCGGGCAACAAACGTGCTCAGGACGCCATCTTGAGATGCCCCCTCGATCTATGAATTTCAATACACTAATTTCTGCTCGAAGTGGCACCGTCTTATCCTGTGGCGAACTGCCTGACAGCACTTTTTTCCCATCGGATGGTGATATTGAAAATTAAGAAAGAATAGCAGAACATAACCCCGATCCATTTGACAGTGAAAACAAGGAAGAAGAGGAAACTACAGTTAATACAGTACTTTGTGAAATTATTGATACAAAAGTGGACTTTCCAACAGATCCGTATTTATTTCGAAATAAACCCATCACACCTCCTCTTATATGAGCATTACTCCAACAGGGTCCTTGTCAACCAGGAGTGAAAAAGAACTTTGTGTTTCCTAAGGGCAAAGATGGGCGGCACTTTAGTATATTATGATACAAACAAAAACACATGATAAAAGTGGCTGTGAGATCGATAGACAATGGTTAGTATATTCACCCAGATCAAATGCAATGGTTTGCTTCTATTGTTGGTTATTCTCAGGTGGTTCATGTTCCGATAATAGTACATGGAGTAATCCTGAAAAGGGTTGCAAAAATGAGGGGAATTTTTTGGAGCTGATTAAATTGTTAGCTAAACACAATACACTTCTTAGCAGTATTTGTTAATGAGTGATTGAAACGCAACATACCTAAGCCCTGACATACAAAATGATCTCATACATTCCCTTTCATCACAAGTTATAGCACTGATTGTCAATGAAATCAAGGCTGCAAAATATTTTGCTGTGATTGTTGACTCCACCATTGATATCAGCCGAATGGATCAGTTTTCATTATCATTACGGTATGTAACAAAAATTGATGATGCTGTTGAACACGTTGTCCAGTTCACTGAATTGCCAGGAGCAAGTGCAGAAGATTTTTTTAATGTTCTCAAGTCTGCTATAAGTAACCTGGGGCTGTCAATAAGTATGTGTTATGGACAAGCATATGATGGAGCAGGGGCTTTTCCGCAGCTGGTAAAAGCCCAAAAAAATAGTCATGCAGTGAGATAACTCCTACCGTGTGGCCATGGTGGGGAGCCCTTACTGCTATCCATTGAGGTGGCGATAAGGGCTCCGGCGCTAACCCAGTGGTAACCGGGCAGTGCCCGGCGATGCCCGATTACCGCTGTGTTAGCACCACGCAAGCCGTTTCTGGGGGTTTTCTTTTTCCCCGGAAATGGCTCATGCTCAGGGTGGGACTACTGCTGTCGGCTGCACTGGGCCAGCAGTAGTCCTGGAAGAGTGAGCGGTAAGCCCGCATTGGGCTTACCACCACTCTGTGAAAGGGCCCCATAATGAACTAATTCACCCTAGTACTGCCTTAGATGATTACCTTTGTTTACTTAAGAAATCTATTACAAGCCTACCAACAGATAGGATATGATCAGCCTTTTCACAGCCAACTTTAGATTCCGTTAAATTCTTTCTTTCTAAATACTCATCTTCACATTGTTTGTTGGATCCTAGTCACAGCTATCAATTGAAGTCAGCACAAGATTTATTTATTTGTTGTCTAATGTTAAATCTCTCTTTCATGCTGTCTCAAGGTTTATTCTCTAAAGATAAAGGTAAAATAATCCTTACTCCTAATCCTAAGAAACCTGTGTCCAGCAGAAGTGAAGTATCCAACTATAGGTCAGTGGCCTCCGTTCCATTGTTAGTGAAGGTGGAAGGATTGGTGTCATCCCAGCTGATGGAATATCTTCAAACTTATTTTATTCTACATAGTTCTCAATCTGGGTTCAGGTCTGCTTACAGTACAGAGACTGTCCTAACCACCCTCATAGCTAATTTTAGGAAAGAACTAAGCTTAGGTAGAAAAGTTCTGATTCTGCAATTTGATATGTCTAGTGCTTTTTGACGCGTCCAGCGTGCATCTTTGCTGCTGCTGCTGCTGCTGCAACCACGACCAGGTAAAACTTTTAAAATTTGGAGAGAGCGAGGGGGGACCTTGCAAAATGGAGCGAGCGAGGGAGGGAGGGAGGGGGGGGAACCTTGCAAAATGGAGCGAGGGAGGGACCTTGCAAAATGGAATTACGGAGCGAGGGAGGGACAGAGGGGGGGCCTGGAAATGGAGAGATCGGGGGCCCTGCATTCGGACAAGATGCACCGGACCATAAAACGCACCTAGGCTTTTGAGGAGGGAAAAAGTGTGTCTTATAGTCTGAAAAAATTTTTTTTCCTATTTCCCTCCTCTAAAACCTAGGTGCGTCTTATGGTCCGGTACGTCTTATAGTCCGAAAAATACGGTAAATCGATTTTTTACTCGTTCCAAAAGTACAAAGACCAGGGGACACTCAATGAAATTGCATGGGAATACTCTTAAGACAAAAAAGGAAATATTTTTCACTCAAAGAATAGTTAAGCTCTGGAACTCGTTGCTGGAGGGTGTGGTAACAGCCATTAGTGTATCTGGGTTTAAAAAAGGTTTAGACAAATTCCTGGAGGAAACGTCCATAGCATGTTATAGAGATGGACATGGGGGAAGCCACTGCTTGCCCTGGAATTGGTAGTATGGAATGGTGCTACTAACTGTGTTGGCCACTGCTGGAAGCAGGATACTGGACTGTTGTTATGTTCTTATGACATGCGTACTTTTAGGCTTTTAGGTGCACCCACTTATGCCAGGTCTATGGCCTAAATGCAGCACTTAGGAACATAACTTATAGTAATCTGTAAGTTGTGTGCTTAAGTGGGAGACACACCCATATCCCACCATGCTTTTCCTAAGTGTATTCCTCCTTTGCATTTACACGCTAAGGCAGTTGCACACTCACTTTATAGAATACCACTGAGCATGTAGCTTGTACTTATGTAAGAACATAAGCATCGCTATACTGAGTCAGACCGATGGTCCATAAAGCGCAGTATTCTGTTTCCAACAGTGGCCAATCCAGGTCACAAGTACCTAGCAAGATCCCAAAAGAGTTAAACAGAGTTTATGCTGCTTATCCTAGAAATAATTTGGGTCCATAGCTCAGGGGTTAAAGCACTGCTCTTGTAAACCAGGGATCGTGAGTTCAAATTTCACTGGGCTCTATAGAGTTGTTTTTCAGTTCTGGTCGCCGTATCTCAAAAAAGATATAGAGGAATTAGAAAAGGTTTAAAGAAGAGCGACCAAAATGATAAAGGGGATGGAACTCCTCTCATATGAAGAATGTCTAAAGAGGTTAGGGCGCCTCAGCTTGGAAAAGAATCAGATGGGGGGAGTTATGGTTGAGGTCTACAAAATCCTGAGTGGTGTCAAACAACTAGAAAAAAAATCTATTTTTTACTTGTTCCAAAAGTACACTCGAGGAAGGTACATGGAAATATTTTAAAACAAATAGGAGGAAATTTTTTTCACTCAACAATAGTTAAGCTCTGGAACTCTTTGATGGAGGAGGTGTTAACAGTGGTTAGTGTATCTGGGTTTAAAAAAGGTTTGGACAAATCCTGGAGGAAAATTCCATAGTCTGCTATTGAGACAGACATGGGAAGCAACTGCTTGCCCTGAGATTTGTTGTATAGAGTGTTGCCATGATTTGGGTTTCTGCCAGGTACTTTTGACCTGGCTTGGCCACTGTTTGGAAAACAGGATACTGGGCTAGATGGACCATTGGTCTGACCCAGTATGGCTAGTCTTACGTTCTTATGTAAATAAGCAGTGGATTTCCAAAGTCCATCTTAACAATGACTTACAGACTTTTCTTTTAGGCAATTATCCAAACTTTTTTAAACCCTGCAAAGTTACCTGCTTTTACCACATTCTCTGGCAATTAACTCGAGTTTAATTATATGTTGAATGAAGAAAAGTTTTCTCCAGTTTGTTTTAAATGTACTACTTTGTAGCTTCATTGCGTGGCCCCTAGTCCTTGTATTTTTGGAAAGAATAAACAAGCGATTCAAATCTACCCATTCCATCCATGTGTAAGTGCTGCATTTAGACACATGGGGCTAGATTCTATATAGCACGCCAAACAAAATCGGTGCTGAAATGAAAAAAGTCTAAGCATATTCTATATTGTACACCTAAAGCCTAAATTTCTGCGCGGTTTATAGAATATACCGAGCGCCCATTGACGTGATTGAATTTAATTGTGGCCATTTTGCCACATTTTACTTGGTGTAAATATGGATGCCTAAATTGCGCACAGAACAGATGTATTTATTCTATAACAATATGCATAGATTTTAGAAATGCCCATGACCCACCCATTCCACGCCTATGGCCATGCCCCCTTTTCAAGTATGCGACTTAGAATTTAGGTGCATCACGTTATAGGATATGCTTAGACAGTTGTGCACATAAATTCTAATTATTGCCAATTAGTGTCAATAGCTTGTTAATTGGCAATTAGCGCTGATTGGCTTGTTAACTAATTAAGTTGTATGCGCAACTAAATAGAATCCGGGGGATTAAGTGCTCTGTTATAGAATGAGATAGTTAGTGGCCCCTCCAACCCCATAATAACCCAGAGCCAGAACAAATCCTCATCATCTCTTATCCTTAATCAATTGACCTCTCCTTGGGGCTAGCACAATCCCAGTCCTAATCTTAATCCAAGTTATAAACTCTAATAAATAGCAGTCTGACTATATAAATGGACTAGACTTACAGTCTGACACAAGAGTTCCTCTTAATGAATCCACTGATGTCATAAGATAATCTAATTAATGACTCCTAAATTGAAATATATAGGTTAAATACACATAACCCTGGTCTCACCACAAACTTCCAAACACCAGCTAGCTTTTTGGGTCAGGTACCTGAACCAGGGCCACAACAAAAGTTTTAATATTCCTGATCTGGGCGCAGGTCAGGGCCGGGCTTGATCTTAATAGGTTGTAGGGTTTTAAGGCACACTTTTGTTGGCAAAACCTCCTCTATATTCAGCCTTAGGTTATTGAGCCTCTCCAGAACACCCCCTTTCCTCACGGGTCTTGGCGGAGGTGAAGGCAACCAAAGACCATGTGCTCACTAATCCTATCACTTTTATAACTTTTTAACTCCATCCCAACTATGACACCCATTGCCAATTACTCTTTGCTAATCCTCCCTCTGGGCTGGCTCTTCACCCTCACATTCATGCTGTTCTCCCTTTTCGCAGTGAATCTGGAGAGTTCTACATCAGTCTAGTAATCCCCTGAGGAAATTTCCAAACCCAGTTTACCAGGGGATTACATACATATATGAATATTTATTTTAAAAGTTGTAGAAAAAGCCACAATTTCTGTCAGAAATATCCTCCAAATGTAAATTCAAGACCCCCACAGGTACAGCCTCGCAAAAGGTTGTTATCTTCAGCTGTTCCAAAGTGGCCACCCAATACCCTGGCAGATCAACAAAAGACCTATTGGCACATCACCATGATGGGCTGTAGAGGATAACAGTCAGGGTCTGTAAAAGGAAATGCTGAAGAAATTAAAAAATATGGGGGTTCTAAGCATGGCTGCTCCCAGTATGGACGTGTAGAGCGCTGTCCTGCCAGCCAGTTCGCTGAACTACCGGTATAGCAGCTGATCTATTATATATCGATGTTGAGGCACCATGTCATCCAAATCCACTAGAATTGAGGGCTCTACTGTACACTCAGCATCTAAAAGAAATAAAATCAACCTCTCTGTGCCAGAGAAAGCCCTGCAGTTGCCACTGCCTGGTGACAAAACGGATCTCCTTGCTGATAATATCAAAGCGCTGCATGCTTTGATGAAACAAAACCTCGATGCCACATGTGAGATTAAATCGGAGCTAGCATCAATCGCTACTCAGCTAGTCCAATTTAATGCTAGAATTGAATTCTTGGAGGATCATATGTATGCTCACGACTCTCTCCATCAGGAAATGGATTGCAAAATCAATAAAATTTTCTACAACGGAATTAGAAAATATATCCAATCAAATGAGGAGGAATAATATACGTATTTTAGGTCTGATTGAAAAGTCGGAGAGTAAAGATATTAAGTTTCTACACTCCTTCCTGGCTAACATCGTTAATCTCCCAACTGTCACCACTTCTGAAATAGAACGGGCTTACCGTGTTGCGTTCAGGCCCACCCCTGGGACAAATCAACCGAGGCCAATAATCGCCTCTTTTCGTAGGCATGAGCAGCTGTTGCTATTGTTGAATGCCTCCCGGGCTAAATCTCCGCTGATTTATGCAGGAGCAAAGATACTTCCGGTGCCCGATTTCTCTAAACCAACAGCTCAGAAACGGAAGCAATTCTTAGACATACGCCCCAGGCTCAAAGCTATTGGTGCTCAGTACAGTCTTCTCTATCCTGCTGTTATGAGAGTAACCTTTCAAAACAGTACCAAGCACTATAGCGATCCTGCTGAACTGCAAAAGTTCTTGGATGAGAGTGCCATGAGATAGTATAGTCGACATCAGGGGCTGTCACTATGCTTCCTCTCTTTTTGTGCTCCTTTTAAAATTTAAGAATGGCAGCATAAAGGCTTGATATGTACTAATGGTAACTGTTACTACTCTAACTAACATGTGTCCAGCACACAAATGTGGAATGCTCTTCCAAACCACTTGAAAGCTATTAACGAATAACAAACTTTTGCAAATCGTTGAAAACCTATCTATTCAACAAGGCTTACCATGAGAATCCATAACTGACTACAACCCATCAACACTTTCCCTCACTTAGACCGTCCTCTTCTTTAACTGACTGAATAGATTGAATGCTAGCCTTGTTATTATTATATCTTTGTACCACCAAATGTATTTATGCTTCCTGAAATGGTGACGCCATTACAGGTTTTTGTAAGCCACATTGAGCCTGCAAATAGGTGGGAAAATGTGGGATACAAGTGCAATAAATAAAATAATAAATAACTTTCTCACTATGATTTAAGGGAGCACCTTTGGTAAATGCTTCTAAATATCTCATTTGTGAAGACTTTTTGAGGATTCTTGATAACTAAAAAAGGCCCGTTTCTGACAGAAATGAAACGAGCGCTAGCAAGGTTGTCCTCGGAGTGTGTATGTTTGCGAGTGTGTGTGTAAGAGTGACTGTGCGAGAGAGAAAGAGACTGAATGTGCGAGTGTCTGAGAGAGAGAGAGTGTGTGGCAGGGTCCCTCTGTCCTCCCTTGCTCCGAGGTTCAGGGTCCCTTTCCCCCCCATCCCTCCGAGGTTCAGGTTCCCCCTCTCTTCCGAGGTAGAGGGCCCCCCTTCCCCCCCTCCCAGGTTCAGGGCCGGGCCGCCCTCCCTCCCAAGGTTGAGGGCCGGGCCGCCCTCCCTCTTCCCTCCCCCCAGTTTCAGGGTCCCCCTCCTTCCTTCCCCCTCCCAGTTTGAGGGTCTCCCTCTCTTCTCCCTCCCTGGACACACACCTTCCGATTTGAAGCTGAGGTGGTTCTTGGGGGGGGGGGGAGTTTTTGTACGTCGTCGTGAGTTCCTGTGAAGGAGAGAGCTGACACATGCGCTGAACCCAACCGCCGTCTCCGCTGTTCAATGGTTGCAGCCTTAATGTTCCATCACCTTCTGCGCCGCTGTGGCGTTTCCAGTCGCGTAGGTTGCTGCCTTCATGTTGCAGCACCTTCTGCTCCGCTCTTCGCGTTTCCTCCTGGAAGTGCTGTTGTGGGCTGTGGCTTTTGCGGCGTTGGTTGTTGAATGATGTTGTGTTGAAGTTTCTGTGCGTGCGTCTGACGTCAGACGCACGTACAGGAACTTCAACTGGACATAATGGAGGAAGCAACGGTGCGAAGGCGAGAGCAGGAGTTCGGCTGACGGGGGTTGGGCCCCCGTCATCAGAGGTAGTGCATGACGCCGGGGGAGGTTTTTCCGCCAAAAGGGGGTCGACAGGGTCGCGGAAGGAGGGTACAGGGTGCCATAACGGCAGGGGGGGTGTTAAAAACATAGGCAACGGACAGTCAGGAAGTCGGGCAGGGCCGTGAGGGGACAGGGGGGTGTGGATGTTCTGGTGGGGGGTTTGGTGTGTTGATGCAGCGAAGGGGGGGTTCTGTGTTTGGCGGCTCCATGCCACTTGCTCTGGTGCAGTGACAGCTGATTCCAAAGCAAGGGGAGGAGTAGGGAAACACGCTCCTCCCCTTGCTTTGGAATCAGCTGTCACTGATGTCAGTGCGTTGTAGTCTGTGTAGGAGACCACCTGTACGTTGTGAAGCTGTGTGCGCGCAGGACATCACCGCGTTTTGAAGCGAGGGCGGGGCACATATACATGGTTATTAAAAGTGGTTACAGAGCTTCGAACTTACGAACCCTGAAGCCACAAAGTCAGCCTTAGAACGTTGAGGTTGCTTTTTATGTACAGAGGTGCGTGGTGAGGCGGGCCTATGAGTGAGGGTGAGTGTTCCTGATACCCTAGCCTACCAAGAGTCCTACCAAGAGTACAGGAGTTCAGTGCTTTACTGCCATGGAGTGAGCTTCAGAACATTCGAGGTGGGATTTATTTATATAGATTAATTTTTGCTGTTATATATATCCAAATACTGACTTCTCTCTGGCTGGCTAAGACTCTCTATCTGAGTCTATTCTGGTCGAATGTACCCCACAATGCGATTTTATCTCTCTTTATTCACTGTGCAAACAGTTTCTGTCTTTCTCCTTCTTTCTTCTTTTTCCCTCCAGATTAGTACCCCATTTTTTTTTTATTACTATTTATTTTGAGGACCTCGCTCATTGCAATCATTACTCTGACATCTGTTTTTTTGCAAGAAACTCATTTAGATGCACATGAGGGGTCCAAACTTTTAAGTAAATTGTTTGACCAATATTTCATTAGTCCTGCACAAGGCCGGAAAAATGGTGTAATTACACTTATAAGAAAATCCCTACCCTTCCAATTAACTTCTCATACCACTGATAATGAGGGCAGATGGTCTCGACTGGAGGGCACTCTAGAGGATAAACCCACAATACCCATTAATGTTTATGCTCCCAACACTGATGACCCTAACTTTTTCTACAAACTTAATACCTCTGGAACAACTGCTCTTGCTTGCTACACCATAATTGGGGGGACTTCAATTTTCCTATTGATCCTTATATGGACAGATTTTCAAACTGCAGACCTGCTAAACTTAAGGTCAGAAGTTCATTCAACACTCTTATGAAATCCAATGGATGGTCCGACCTCTGGAGATTAATCTACCCAACTTCCAGGGAATACTCATTTTTCTCTGCCCCACATCACACTTATTCAAGAATTGACTATTTCTGGGCACCAAAGACTTGATTCCTATACTAACTGCTGCCCAGGTACATGAGATATCTATTTCTGATCATGCAGCAGGTCCTGTGATTTCAGCTGGTCTTCTACGAAAACGAAATCCACTTTTGGAGACTTAACACCTCACTGCTTACAGACTCAGCATTTCAACAGTACATCTCTCAGAAATCGTCTGAATTTTTGCTAATAACAAGGGTTCCGTATCCTCATATAAACATTATGGGAAGCATTTAAGACTTGGCTGAGAGGTGAAGTAATTGGGTATGTAGCTCATTGTCGCAAAACCAATAATATCTTATTAACAATCTTGAAGAGGAAATTCGTCATCTTGAAATGTCTCTATACACATCTTCATCTAGAGTTCTAATTCAAACTCGAAATCTCAAAATGCAATATAACTCCATTTTGTCAAATATCACCAGCGCCATCACATTTAGACAAAATGCTATCTACTATACAGAATCAAATAAAGCTGGTAAATTGCTTGCATCTTACCTCAAAGGCAAGAAACTAAGCAACGCATAGCATCGATCCAGTCACCCACAGGAACATCCCTGACTTCTTCACCTCAAATTTTCAAGGCCTTTCAATCTTTTTATTCAACGTTGTATTCCTCAGAATGTATGGCTCTTGATTATGAAATCTCTACTTTCCTTTTTCCTTGAACCTACCTCGCCTCTCGGAGCAACAAATCAATCAACTTAGTCAACCCATCACTCAAGGTGAGATAGTATCTGCAATTAAAGCGTTGTCTTCATCTAAAGCACCGGGTCCTGATGGGCTGCCAGTGGAATTCTACAGCTCATTCTTGGATTCTATCTCCTCATGCTTGCTATCTTACTATCAAGAGCTATTGACTTCATCATCACAGGTCACTTCTTAGATGCTATCATTGTAGTACTCAGAAGCCTGATAGGGTCTGTACCCTCGTACAGAATTACAGGCCTATTTCTTTGCTAAATGCTGATTACAAGATATATGCAAAGATTTTGAGCTGTAGACTGGAGGTCATTCTCCAATCACTTATCACTGTTCTGTCTGTCTGTCCTAATTAGATTGTAAGCTCTGTCGAGCAGGGACTGTCTCTTCATGTTCAAGTGTACAGCGCTGCATACGTCTAGTAGCGCTTTAGAAATGATAAGTAGTAGTTATACATAGAGATCAAGCTAGTTTTGTAAAGTATAGGTATGGTGCTGACAACACCAGACTATTGTGCCATCTCATCCACTCCGCTTGGTCTATGGAATACCCTGTTTTATCTGTTTCCTTAGATGCTGAAAAAAGCCTTTGACTGGGTGGAATGGAAGATCTGTTTGGTGTGCTTGAGCACATTGGGTTTCCCGAACCCTTTCTGCGTATGATACACTTGTTATATTCCCGACCGACTGCACGAATAGTAGCCAATGGTGAGTTCTCTGCCTCATTCGAGTTACATAGAGGTACCGACAAGGCTGCCCCATCTCTCCCTTACTGTTTAAACTTAGCGCTTAAGCCTCTTTTAGTAGCTATTTGGAATCTGATGAAATTACTGGTGTATTGATGGGGAGAGAGGAGTTCAAGCTCTCAGCATATGCTGATGATATAATGTTATATCTTACCAACCCTAAGGCGTCTTTAAATGCACTTATTCAGCTAATTTTCTGTTTTCGCAATTATCTGGTTATAAAATAAATTGGGACAAAAACTGAGTTAATGCCTTTAAATGGTGCCTGTATCCCTTTCACAATAGGTTATCCCCTCAAATGGGTAGCCTCCTCTATCAAATATCTGGGTGTTCTTTTGATAGAGACATTCACACTACAAAATTAACTCAGATAGAATTGCTGCCAAGGTGAGAATTCCCTTGTGTCCTGGTCCCACTTAATTTAACTTGGTGGGGCAGACTTGATTCTAATAAAATGACAGTAGTTCCTAAAATCACATATGCTTTAAGTATGATTCCTATTCTATTTCCGGTTGCTTTTTATAGAAAGATGGAACAGCTACTCTCTGGTTTTTTATGGAACTCTAAATCAACCAGAATTTCCCTAGTAAAGTTAAAACTATCTAAATTACAGGGTGGAGTAAAATTCCCTGATCTCCTATTCTATCATAAAGCGTTTATATTTGTCAGGGTCTGGAATGGATTGCCCCCTTTAATGCAGATATCCACCCAGATGGATGCTATTGGAGCAATCCATAATTGACCCTTTAATACACTCTTATTTAGTAGGTATGCAGCTCCCAAGCGAATTGCCTCTAATCCTCATCAACACTACCCTAGACTATTGTCCTCATTTGACAAGTTATTAACCATTCCCTGATCATCTACTTATGCATGCCCATTTGGAACAACCCTAAATTTACCATTGGTAGAAAACAAGTGTCCTGGTCTCACTGGCAACACTAGGTATATGGAATCTTGGATACTTTGTTGACTTGCATAATCACACCTGAAAATCGTTTCAGCTATGAAAGACGAATTTGCCTTACTAAATTCTCAATTCTACCAACAGTTACAACTTCATTCCATGCTGAAAAAAACAAATTGCAAATTGATAAGATGCATCATTCCCTGAACTTCTTAATTTAGTTAAAAGTCTTCAATCTGCAAGGTGTGTTGCATCGCGTGTTTATACTTTCCTTTTAAGTAAACTCCCAGTACATGTATGGGTCTGCTTAGGTGTTGGGAAGAGGATATACAACAATCCATCTCAGATCAAAGTTGGAAGCAGATAAGAAATCGCTGTTTAATGTTTCAAGTCTGCTGCCATAACACAGTCCCTCTATTTCTTTATAGATCATTATGGACACCCCTCAGGTTGCATGCAATTAACCCTTGCAATCCCGGTTTATGTTGGTCCTGTCATGCCCAGCAAGGTACTATTAAACACATTACTTTTGAGTGTGTATGTATTAAAACATTCTGGAATGACATATGGCTTGCTTTAACAGAAGTGTTTCATTTTACTGGTCCTATATTGTATAAATATGTGTTGCTTAAAGACCAGTGCTTTAGATCTATGTTAAGCCCAAATGAATGAATGCTTGTTAACACCTTGTTTACTTTAGCCTGAAGGTAATTTTTACACACTGGAAGACTTTGAACCAAGCCACACATCAAGACTGGTGGAATCTAGTGTTTCAGACTTATAGTATGAAAACATTCCTTGCTAAAAAAAATCACCTCACTTTGTCTTGTATAAGGAGAAGTGGTCTTTGTTGCTGACTTACTTTAAAGATGCATGTTGAGAAGTGTTTCTCCCTACCCCTTTTTTCCCCCTTCTTTACACTTTTCAAAGTATGTTCATTATTATTATTACACTGGTATGTATATGTTGCTCTGTAATTAAACCAATAAAAATACTAAGACTAAAATATATATATAATATATATATATATATAATATATATATATTATATATATATAATAAAGACATAAGAAGAAAAGATAGGATGATCTAAATCATTTCATTCAATCTTACTGCCAAGAGAATTACTATAAAAATGAATATATTAGAGCATAATGGGAATTGCATGTTTTGTAATGTGAATTGTCTAAAGGTTTCATATTCAGGGCTTGGACATTTTTCAGGGATCCAAAGCTCAAAGGACACTTGGATTAATGTAAACATCCCTAAACAATTAAGTACCATATATGTAGAGAAAAAATATTTCTTATTGCATAGATAGAGGTTTTAATCTTGCGTTGTTTTGGATCTGTGCTGAGGTGGGTATGTTCTCATATCTGTAAAAAAATCTTTCTACTTTTTATGTTGATGATCCATCTGATTATTTTTTTATAGATTCTCTTGGAAGCTCTAATGTATTACTGAGGTTGTGTGGGCTCCTGGCTAGCTCCTGCTCTATGTGTTCTCTGCGACTTGTCTTTTCTCCATGTCAAGGATCTATAACTCCTCATTGTCTCTCTCCCCCACCCCTACTTCTTCCTTTCCTTTCAAATCTGATTTGATTCTCTCTGTTCATTATATTAAATTAGCACTCCATTTCCTTAACACCTTTTCTTTCTTGAGTGCTTCAACAAGGCTTCTTAACTTTTGGCCAGTCTTATTCCTGGGGGGGGGGGGGGGGGGGGGGTCCCTGATGCTTCTATTGTGGCTTTTGAACGATTGGCCATGAGAGAATTCAACATCAGGAGGTCTCTGGTGTTTGGAAAAGGGTGGTCTCAATCTGAATGGGGAACAGAGGAAGGCTTTGGCAGAGCTTCTAGCCGACACCTCCCTTGTCATTAAGTGTGCTGACAAGGGGGGTGCGGTTGTAGTTCAGGACACTGCTCTATGACAGAGAGGCGTATAAGCAGTTGTCCAACTCTAATTACTATCAACCTTTGCCTATAGACCTACCTCGCAATTCAAAGGAGAGTTTTGAAAGTGCTTACTGAGGCAGATGTGGTGGGCACCATCACACATAGGGAATTTAATTTTCTATATAGGGAACATCTGCGTGTTCCCTATATTTACTTTCTGCCAAAGATTCATAAATCCCTCATGAACCCGCTGGGACGCCCCATTGTGTCTGGTTGTGGCTCCTTGTTGGAGCCACTTTCTGAATATGTGGATTTTTATTAAACCCTGGGTAGAAAAAGCGCAGTCTTATATCAAGGATATGACTCATTTGCTGGAGATTCTGAGTCATCTGGAAATTCCCATCAACAAACCGGTTTTGTTAGTGACTTTGGATGTCGTAGCACTATATATGAACATCCCCCAAGATGATGCCTTGAATATTATAGCGGAATATCTGTCTCTGATGCATATTTCTAGTGGGAAAATTCAATTATTGAATCAGCTGAGTGAATTTGTCATCAAACATAATTATTTGTATTTGGAGATCAATATTACCACCAGACTAAGGGAGTAGCCATGGGTGCTACTGTAGAACCGTCAGTAGCCTGTCTTTACATGACTACCTTTGAGAACAAGTATATTTATACTGCTCCCTGGATGGCAAAGAGGGCAGAGGGGATACCCTGGTAGGGTCATCCGGCAGGCATACAAAAGGGCTTCCAATGCAGAACGGCATTGGCTTTTGCAGCCTAAGGTTTATGGGTACATCTTTGGTGTGGGATAAGCATAAAGGAATCCTGTGCAGAAGGAATGGATCCTCAGGAGCTTAGTCAAGATCGGGAGGCGGGGCTGGTGGTTGGGAGGCGGGGATAGTGCTGGGCAGACTATACGGTCTGCCAGAGCCGGTGGTGGGAAGCGGGACTGGTGGTTGGGAGCCAGGGATAGTGCTGGGCAGACTTATATGGTCTGTGCCAGAGCCGGTGGTGGGAGGCAGGGATAGTGCTGGGCAGACTTATACGGTCTGTGCCAGAGGTGGTGGGGAGGCGGGGCTGGTGGTTGGGAGGTGGGGATAGTGCTGGGCAGACTTATACGGTCTGTGCCAGAGCCGGTGGTTGGGAGTCGGGGCTGGTGGTTGGGAGGCGGGGATAGTGCTGGGCAGACTTATACGGTCTGTGCCCTGAAGAGCACAGGTACAAATCAAAGTAGGGTATACACAAAAGTAGCACATATGAGTTATCTTGTTGGGCAGACTGGATGGACCGTGCAGGTCTTTTCTGCCGTCATCTACTATGTTATGTTACTATGAGGCATATTTTCAAAGCACTTTGAGAGGCTAAGTTCCATAGGTTTCTATGGAACTTTGGGAGGCTAAGTGCTTTGAAATATGCCTCTATGTTACCTTATTCGAACATGTCTGGGTCCATTAGGCAGTTGATATGTAAACACTGGCATGTCTTGCAGGTTCATGCCCCCTTTGAAGATTTGCCCTGCTTTGCGTATAAGGGGGAGGAACCTGGGGGAGATTCTTTCAGGTTCCAAATTAGATCATAATATTCAATCGGGGCATTTTAAATGTGAAACATGCAAGTACTGCCAGTATGTCCATGAGGGCAATGATTCATTCCCCCAATAATCGTCGGGAGTTTCACATGCATCAGAGAACAATTGTAATACGAGTGGGGTCGTATATTGTATTGGTGCCCATGTCGATTGTTTTACTTGGGCATACGACCAGAAAGATCAAAACCCATATTGGAGAACATATTAGTAACATTGTACAGAGAGAAAGGAAGCCCCCTTGTCGGAGCATTGGAGCGAATTTAATCATCAAATTTCTAAGTTGAAGTACTGTTCTCCTCCAAGTAGTTCTCCGTAGAGGGGGTAATCTTAGTGAAATCCTTACGATTAAGGAACGTTTTATTTTTAGGTGGGACACTGTGCATCCCCGTGGACTAAATAGAGAGGTGGAATGGCTGTGAGGTACGAGTTTTTTTTTTTTCATTGTGTGTGATTGGTTTTTCCATTACATCCGGGATTCTTCCGGCGCGAGTTCTGCTTTTTGCAGGAGCCAATAGGCAAGCCCGTTTGGGCATTTAAGCGGTGTGATGCAGTGTTACGTCACCCGCCCTGGACTGTAAGAGGGAGGTATCCAAGCTAACCCGCTCGGGGTTAGTGGTCGACAATGAACTTTGAAGCTGTAATGGTTTTTGTAAGTAAATAAATTTGGTCTATTGAAGTATTCCTAGTACATGGGGGAAGATAGTTTGATAATCGAGTTGTCATTATTGCAGTTCCCTTTCTGATGAAGACATCCGAAACTTGGCTAGAGTCAAGGGAGTTTGTTTGATGCAGCATTATGAAGAGTGGAATTGGATTTAACCAGTATTTTTAAACTCACACGCACGAGCACGTTTGTGCCTTCAAGGGAAGTGACTATTAATTGTTTTCTATTTTTGTTTATGATATGGGTGTTTTACATGTGGGGTTTCATGTGTTGTAGTATTATGAGATCAGGGCATGGGTGCTAGCTTGTTATAACTAGGCTGATTAGATGTGTGCTATAAGGTTTATTAGTATATTATGGTAAACCATAACATCATGTCAAGTATTGAAGTCTAGATATTTAAGATCTGGAAGTGTATGTGCATACATGTAAAGGCGGTGGAACACTCTATGTGCCATGATGGTTCCAACACAGACACAATCACATGTTCCCTTGGGAGATAATGGTTGTAATGGGAATGGACTGAGCACATTCATACACATTTTATAAATTATTGGCATTTGTATAGATTTAAGGTACAACATAAGTAGCCTGAGGTAGATTATGCAGTTTATTTTTAATATATCCCAATTCAGTGCTCTATTTGTAGTCCCCGATACACCACCACTGAAATCAGTACTTCAGGTCCCATAATGTACCAAGATAGGGTTGCAGAAGTCCAGGACTGGCTCAAAATTCCCTCCTGGAACTGGGTAACTTGGCAGCTCTCCAGCTCTAACCATTAAGCATGTGTTTGCATAGTCCCCATGCTCACTCAAACTATAATGCTATCATATCCAACAGTTAGGCTGTGTGCTTTTTGCTGCTACTTCTGGACAGGTGAAATGATGGTGGGGGATGGGTTCCCTGGTAGGAGGGGCCCACAAATATATGTTTACCTAGGGAGCCAAACCAGAAACACACGTGGAGGGCATAATCGAACAGGGCGCCCAAGTTTTCCTGAGGGCGTCCTCGTAGGACGTCCCGCAAAGGGGCGGGGAAACCTGTATTATCGAAACAAGATGGGCGGCCATCTTTTGCTTCGATAATAAGGTCAGGGACGCCCAAATCTCAACATTTAGGTCGACCTTAGAGATGGTCATCCCTAGAGATGGTTGTCCCCGATTTTCGGCGATAATGGAACCCAAGGATGCCCATCTCAGAAACGACCAAACCCAAGCCCTTAGGATGAAGGGGGGCACCTAGATGTGGGTACAGTGGGTTTGTGGTGGGCTTTGGAGGGCTCACATTTACCACCACAAGTTTAACAGGTGGGGGATGGGCCTGGGTCCACCTGCCTGAAGTGCACTGCAGTACCCATTAAACTGCTCCAGGGACCTGCATACTGATGTCATGGAGAGGGTATGATATTTGAGGCTGGCATAGAGGCTGGAAAAAATATTAAAATTTTTTTTAGGGTGGGAGGGTGTTAGGACCATTGGGGGAGTAGGGGGAGGTCATCCCTGATTCCCTCCTGTGATCATCTGGTCATTTAGGGCACATTTTTATGGCTTGGTCATAAAACAAAAGGACCAAGTAAAGTCGCCAAAGTGTTGGTCAGGGATGCCCTTCTTTTTTCCATTACTGGCTGAGGACACCCATGTGTTTAAGCACGCCCCAGTCCCGCCTTCGCTAGGCTTCAGACATGCCCCCGGGAACTTTGATCGTCCCGCGACGGAAAGCAGTTGAGGGCGCCCAAAATCGGCTTTCAATTTATGGCCGGTTTGGGCGACCCTGGGAGAAGGACGCCATCTCCCAATTTGTGTCAAAAGATGGCACCCTTCTCTTTTCGAAATGAGCCCAAGAGTCTGTGAATTATACATCATTTTCAAAGCATTAGACTTACAAGTTCCATAGGTTAATATCGGGCTCATTTTCAAACCAGAAAAATGTCTAAAAAGTGGCCATAAAGCAGCATTTGGATGTTTTTCTCACAAAAATGTCCAAAATTGATATTTTCAAAATGTTTTCAAGACATTTTTCTATGAAGTCATCATAAGTGTGTTCAAAACACAAGGGAGCGTGTCAGGGGCGTGTTATGGGTGGGATCTGGGCGTTCCTAAGACTTGGGACATTTTTCAGCCATAATGGAACAAAACAAAACCGTCCAGGTCTAAAACTAAGACATTTTGAGCTAGACCTGTTTTTATAACGAATAAGTACAAAAGAGTGCCCTAAATGACCACTGGAGGGAATCAGGGGTGACTCCCTAATACCCCTCCAGTGGTCACTGACCCCCTCCCACCCAACAATGTGAATAAAAATATGACTTACCAGCCTCTATGACAGCCTCAAATGTTAGAGGCAGGTCTATTGGAGCAGCATGCAGGTCCCTGGAGTAGTGTAGTGGTCAGTGCAGTGCACCATGGAGTGGGGAACTCAGGTCCCTATCTCCCTCTACCCGTCACATATGTGGTGGAAACTGCGCCCTCCAAAACTCACCAGAAACCCAATGTACCCACATATAGGTGCCCCTTCCACCCATAATGGCTATTGTAGTGGTGTACAGTTGTGGGCAGTGGGTTTTGTGGGGTTCAGCAGACAAGATAAGGGAGCAACTATGAGATGTGTACTTGGGAGCATATTTTTGAAGTCCACTACAGTGCCCCCTAGGGTGCCCCATTTATCTCCTAGGATGTCTTGGGGACCAGTCTACTAAAAATGCTGGCCCCCTCCTACATCTCAGTGGCTGATTTCTATGTTTTTTCACTTGGATGCTTTTTCTTTTCGAAACTGGACCAAAAAAAAACAAAATGTCCAAAGCACAAAACCTTGTTAGAAACAGTATTTTCGAAAACAAAAGATAGACATTTTTCTTTTTCAAAAATGACCTTTCTATTCGAATTTTTGGATGTTTTTTGCAAAACATCCAAAGTCGGACTTAGATGTCATATCGAAAATGCCCCTCCATGTAACTTAATAAGTAGAAGTGTTTTCAAAACATGTAAATCTAAGTGCTTTGAAAATATGCCTCATTCTCCCCCCCTCCCTCCAAATTTGTCATTAGTCTCCTGTCCACTTCTTTCTGCTGTGCTGTGCTACTGCTGTAGGCTCATATAGAACAGAGCCCCCACCATTTCTACCTCCTGTGGATATAATGGGGGAATAATATTTTTAATTTTTGTTGGAATGAGAAACAGTACTACTCTTCATTCCCCCTCTGTTTAATCCCTGACCATAACCCCTATCAATATCTGAGCTGCCAATAGAAAGTAAGTTTTTAAAATGGAGATTTTCAATTCATGGTATTTCCATGTTCCACCACAACACCCTCTCCTTTTCCCATCTTCTAATGAAATATCGTATTTACCCAGTATCTGCAAGATTGGAACAAAACAGCAGAAACCAACAGCTACCTAAAACTGACCCAACTCAATTAGCAATATTGTACATTCCCTCCCAGTGATTCTAGGGCTCACTCATTTGCAGGGAGAGCTTGAT
This sequence comes from Microcaecilia unicolor, assembly GCF_901765095.1. Lineage (NCBI taxonomy): Eukaryota > Metazoa > Chordata > Amphibia > Gymnophiona > Siphonopidae > Microcaecilia > Microcaecilia unicolor. Next base: position 638,754,054 of record NC_044031.1, on the reverse strand, counting down.
AGATTCAACCACGAGAATAAAACCTGAAAATTATCATTTCTTTGCTTTGCTCTTGATTTCTCTTCCTAGTCTCACCTTTCCTGCCACTTCATCTCTCTCTTTACCCCTTAGTGCTTCTTCTCTCCAACCTGATCCTTTCAGCCCCCTCCTCTTTGAATCCCACACAGTACTTCTCCCTGTCCTCATCTGTTTCTCTTTCTTCAGCCCCTCCCTCATCCACTTATCTTTATACCAGAGCCCATATCCCCCCCCCCCCCCCCCTGTGCTTTCATTCACTTCAGCTCTGTTCTCCCTTTTCCATTTATATATATCTTCTCTCAGCCTCTTTTCCCTTCACAACCCATGTCTTCCAGCCCTCAGTGCCTGTGTCTACCCTTTCCTCCTCAGTCCTTCTCCTTTCCCAGGGCCCCCCTCAGCACTTTTCCCCCTCTCTAAGGTAGACCAATGGCAGGAAGCCTATCTCATGACCACACTGTAGCTCTTCTCTGCTCCTTGCTATTAGCCTATTGGTCAGATATTCCTTAGCCAATAGCTGTAGAGGAGGCAGGTCCAGTATCTTAGGAGACACGACCTTCTGTCCTGATTTCCCCTGCAGCTTATTGGCTGGCTAAGTAATGTCTGACCAATGGTGTCTCCTAAGCTACTGGTCCTGTCTCTTTTGTAGTTTATTGGCTGGCCCAAGGGAAAAAAAAACTGTCACATGTACATACGTTCTATGATTATGTCACAAACTTTACAACATATCAGAAACAGAGCTCCAGTAGCCAAACTGAAAAAAACAAACGCATTCCACATTTACATACTATAGAAAACCTGTCATAATAAAGCAGCACTAATGTCCATAAGCCACTTAACCCTCCATTTCCTTGAATGGTCAGGGGTAGCACTGGCAACCTCACCCTATTTAGGGACCTGCCAGCAAAGCCATCACACTGGCAATGGCCCCATAAGCCTTTCAGAGCTTGCTGCTTGAGGGCAGCAGGGACTAGAGAGAGCCAAATATAACAGCCCTACCTGTAAAAAGGCAGCAGCACCCTACAACACCGGTATACTTCCCTACTGGAAATAAAACCAGAACAAGTCCATACTGCTACAGACCTCTATTCAGAAAACTAAACACTACTACAACTATAAATCATTTCTATAGTGCTACCAGTCGTATGCAATGCTTCACAATTGAACATGAAGAAAAGACAGTCCCTGCTCAAAGAGCTTACAATCTAATCAGGACAGACAGACAGGACCACAGAAGGACACGTGGAGGGGCATAATCGAACGCGAACGCCTATCTCCATGGGTGTCTATGTCCGAAAACGGGTACAAGAAGAGGCGGGACAGACCGTATTTTCGAAAAAAATGGACATTTTTCAGCTGGGCGTTTGTTTTTTTTAGCAATAATGGAAACTAAAACGCCCAGCTCAAAAACGTCCTAATCTGAGCCATTTGGTCGTGGGAGGGGCTACGATTCGTAGTACACTTGCCCCCCTGACATGCCAGGACACCAACTGGGCACCCTAGAGGTCAGTGCGGTGGACTTCAGACAACGCTCCCACATGCATAGCTCCCTTACCACAGGTGCTGAGCACCCAACCCCCCTCCCCCCAAACCCACTACCAACAAATGTACAACACTACCATAGCTCTTAGGGGTGAAGGGGGCACCTACATGTGGGTACAGTGGGTTTGGAGACCTCCCATTTACCAGCACAAGTGTTACAGGTAGGGGGGGGGGATGGTCCTGGGTCCACCTGGCTGAAGTACACTGCGGTACCCACTAAAAGTGCTCCAGGGACCTGCATACATGCAGGCCTCTAGGACTTGTTGCTGCTATATAACATTGGCACAGCAGTTGACACCTGAAGACTAATCTCTCCGAAAACGTCCTTTATTGGAATAGCTGCTTACTCACAGTTAACTGCAGATCAGAGGTTGTGCCCCACTGGCAACGAGTCTCCCTGGTACTGAGATGAGCAGTAGGTCAGAGCTGGCAGAATGGGTGTACAATGCCCTCTTTCAGCCACATTCAAGGTAAGAACTAGGTTCTGTACGTGGCTAACACGTGAAAGGGATCTAAAACTGGCTTACAAAAATGGTCACTACCTCATGGACTACCGGAAACAAAACAGGGCACACTCTGACCCAGTAAGCAGGGGGAAAAGCACCATGGGAGTAGAGCCTATCAACTACCAACATCGTGAGCATTTGCCACAAGCTACTGGAATCCCGGAGCCCAATACCTATACACCCACCACAATGCATTGCTGATGTGACTCTGCAGTGCGCATAACAGAAAAGGTGTCACACTCACCAGAGAGCCACATCAGAACCAGGGACAGGCAGTCACAGGATAGAACACATTCTGCTGTCATGGAGGTGGGTACGCATTTGAGGCTGGCATAGAGGCTGGAAAAAAAGTTTGTAAAGTGGGGTTTTTTTGGTGGGAGGGGGTTAGTGACCACTGGGGGAGTCCGGGGAGGTCATCCCCGATTCCCTCCAGTGGTCATCTGGTCAGTTGGGGCACTTTTTTGGGACTTGTTCGTGAAAAAAAAGGGTCCACAAAAAGTGGACCCAAAATCGCAGTAAAAACGCCTTTTTTTTTCGATTATCAGCCAAAGATGCCCATCTCTGCTCGGCCGATAACCACGCCCCAGTTCCGCCTTCACCACACCTCCGACACGCCCCCGTCAATTTTACCCATTTCTGCGATGGATTGCAGTTCGAAAAGCCCAAAATCGGCTTTCAATTGTACCGATTTGGGTGCCCAGGGGAGAAAGACGCCCATCTCCCGATTTGGGTCGCAATATAGGCGTTTTTCTCTTTCGATTATAAGCAGGATAGGGACAGGGACTATTGAAGCGAGGAAGACAAGATAAAGGTTACGAGCAAGTGACAAGTTAGGAGTCAAAAGCAGCATCAAATAGGTAGGCCTTAAGCCCGGATTTGAAGGCGGCCAGGGATGGAGCTAGATGTAACGGCTAGCTAAAACGGTTAGCTAAACACTAACTAAATACCTCACAGAAGCCACCTGCAAGGAGAATAACATACCTTGATCACATGCACAAAAAACAGACAGACTCTCAACAATATTAAACAAGGGACCACACATCAATAATACAGATATGAAGGCAAAAAACTGAACTGGAACCCTCAAAAAGTCAGACTTGCATTTACAGCAGTACTAATGGAATAGAAACTGAGATTTAAGATATCAAAGAAATGCATTTAAAATTGTTGTCTGAGTATTTTATTTTTCCATTTATTTGGTCCCAGTGACTCTCTCCTGTTTTTCTCTTGTTGGGTCTCCAGTCCATTTCATATTTCATCTTGCTCCATGTCCACCATCCATGTTCTGTCTGTGTCCCTTATTCATCCTGTTCAACATCTTCCCTCTATGTCCCTGTCTGTCCTCTCCCAATGTTCTCCATTTACCCTCTAGTACTACTACTACTATTTAGCATTTCTATAGCGCTACAAGGCGTATGCAGCACTGCACAAACATAGAAGAAAGACAGTCCCTGCTCAAAGAGCTTACAATCTAATAGACAAAAAATAAAGTAAGCAAATCAAATCAATTAATGTGTACAGGAAGGAGGAGAGGAGGCTAGGTGGAGGCGAGTGGTTACAAGTGGTTATGAGTCAAAAGCAATGTTAAAGAGGTGGGCTTTCAGTCTAGATTTAAAGGTGGCCAAGGATGGGGCAAGACGTAGGGGCTCAGGAAGTTTATTCCAGGCGTAGGGTGCAGCGAGACAGAAGGCGCGAAGTCTGGAGTTGGCAGTAGTGGAGAAGGGAACAGATAAGAATGATTTATCCATGGAGCGGAGTGCACGGAAGGGGTGTAGGGAAGGGACAAGTGTGGAGAGATACTGGGGAGCAGCAAAGTGAGTACACTATAGGTTAGTAGAAGAAGTTTGAACAGGATGCAAAAAACGGATAGGGAGCCAGTGAAGCGACTTGAGGAGAGGGGTAGTATGAGTAAAGCGACCCTGGCGGAAGACGAGACGGGCAGCAGAGTTTTGAACCGATTGGAGAGGGGAGAGGTGACTAAGTGGGAGGCCAGCAAGAAGCAGATTGCAGTAGTCTAAACGAGAGGTGACAAGGGTGTGGATGAGGGTTTTTGGTAGAGTGCTCAGAAAGAAAGGGGTGGATTTTACGGATGTTGTAAAGAAAGAAACGACAGGTCTTGGTGATCTGCTGGATATGAGCAGAGAAGGAGAGAGAAGAGTCAAAGATGACCCCAAGGTTTCGAGCTGAGGAGACAGGGAGAATGAGAGAGCCATCAACAGAAATAGAAAACGGGGGGAGTGGGGAGGTGGGTTTGGGGAGAAAAATGAGAAGTTCGGTTTTGGTCATGTTTAATTTCAGGTGGCGTTGAGACATCCAGACAGCAATGTCAGACAAGCACGCTGAAACTTTGGTTTGGATGCAAGGTGAGATATCAGGGGTAGAAAGGTAGATTTGGGAGTCATCAGCATAGAGATGGTAGGAAAAGCCATGGGATGAGATTAATGAACCAAGCGAAGAAGTGTAGATAGAAAAGAGGAGGGGACCAAGAACAGAACCCTGAGGTACGCCGACAGGCAGAGGGATAGAAGTAGAAGAGGATCCACCAGAGTGAACACTAAAGGTGTGATGGAGAGGTAGGAAGAGCCCTGGAATCCAAGTGAGGACAGGGTATCGAGAAGTGTGCTGTGATCGACAGTGTCAAAAGCAGCGGAAAAGGTCAAGAAGAATGAGGATGGAATATTGACCTCTGGATTTAGCCAGTAATAGGTCATTGGAGACTTTAGTAAGCGCAGTTTCGGTTGAGTGGGAGAGGCGAAAACCAGATTGTAGTGGGTCAAGAATAGCATGTGAGGAGAGAAATCAAGGCAGCGGTGATGAACAGCACGCTCAAGTAATTTGGAGAGAAAAGGGAGGAGGGAGATGGGTCGGTAATTAGAGGGACAAGTAGGGTCGAGTGAAGGCTTCTTAAGGAGAGGTGTGACCACAGCATGTTTAAAGGCAGTAGGGACAGTTGCAGTGGAAAGTGAGAGGTTGAGAATGTGACTGATAAAAGGAATAAGAGCAGGTGAGATGCATTAAGAAGGTGGGTGGGAATGGGATCAGAGGAGCAGGTGGTACATTTGCAGGAAGAAAGGAGAAGTGTAGTTTCCTCTATAGTAACTTCAGGAAAGGAGGAAAGGAATGAGGGGAAGGAGAGAGAGGGGAATGGACTAGTGGAGGGAGAGGTGGCGAGGTAGAGAATTCAAGGTTTATCTTTTGAACCTTGTCGTGAAAGAATTCAGCAAGGGTCTGAGGAGATAATGAAGGGGGAGTTGGGGGAGGGGGCACCTTGGAGAGTGTTCAATGTGGTGAAGAGAAGTCGGGGGTTAGAGCCAAGAGAGTTGGTCAGTTGGATATAATAATCCTGTTTGGCGCGTAAAAGAGCAGATTGGAAGGAGGTCAGCATGAACTTAAAGTGTAAGAAATCAGCAAGGGCCCGAGATTTCAACCAGAGGCGTTCGGCAGAGCGGGTACAGGAACGTAGGTAGCGGATATTAGAAGTCAGCCAAGGTTGGGGTTTTGTACGCCTTATAGGGCGGGTCATCAAAGGTGCAAGTGTGTCTAAGGCAGAGGATACAGTATTGTTGTAAGAAGAAACAGCCTCGTTGACAGACGTGGATGGTGCCACATTAGAGAGGAGGTTTGAAACATGGGAGGATAGAGATGAAGGGTCAATATCGTGAAGATGCCTAGATAAATTAGATAAGATAGGACGGGACTGGGAGGGAGGAGATTTAAGTGTGAAAGTTATATGTCCAGCATTGTACCTCTGTATCCGTCCCTATGCACCCTCCATTCCTAGCATTTTTTCTCTCTGTCCCATCCCTTGTCCAGTTTATACCCTTTATTCCGCACCCCTCAACTGGGGCTAGCATGTCTCTTTTTCTCCCCTCCCCCCATCTGGCATCACACCCTCCATCCTTATATTGGTCCAGCATCTGTCCCTCTCTCTCTTTCATCATTCCCTGGTCCAGTCTCTCTCTGTGTTCACTCCACTCCCAGCTGGTCCACCCATATCTCTATTCCAACATTCTCTAGTCTGGTTTGGTCTGTCTCTCTTTTCCCTCCCCCCCCCCCCCCCCCCCCCCCCAATGAGTCCAGCATTTCTCTGCTCTCCCCAGTCCAGTCTCTTGCTCTCTCTTCCCCTCCCCTCCTGGAGAACAACATCTCTCCCCTGGTCCGGTATATCACCCCCCTCTGTTCTCACTCTCCTCTCCTCTCCCCACCCGTCTGACATCTCTCTCTCTCCTCCTGCAGGTCTGGCATTTCTCCCTCTGCCCTGCCCCACCTCCTTGTGGGTCCATACACTCTCTCTCTCTCCTATGTGTGTGACATCTCTCTTTCTCCTCCTGCAGGTCTGGCATTTCTCCCTCTACCCTGCCCCACCTCCTTGTGGGTCCATACTCTCTCTCTCTCCTATGTGTGTGGCATCTCTCTCTCTTCCTCTCCCACCCATCCCCTTCCCCACATATTTGGCACTGCTCCTCTACTACTCCCACCCACTGTCCTTTTGAAGACGATAAGGCACCAGTCTTCCCCCCCCCCCCCCCCCCCCATGTTTGGCACCACTTCTCTCTTGCTCCCTCCGCAGTTCTTGAAAGGCTGTAAGGCACCAGCAGCGAGTAAGAAAGACATGCTGTTTCCGACAGCCTCAGAACCATCTCTCTGCTGCGGTCCCACTCACAGGAAGCTGCATCACAGGAGGCGGAACAGCAGCAAAGAGAAGCCCAGCTGCCAGTGACTCATTGCTTCGGAGGACCACAGGAGAGAGGAGAGGAGAGATGAGATGCTTATGCTATGCTACCAAACCTGTGGGAGCTGTCTGGAGGGGAGAGGTACACAGAGTTCAACTGTTGGACCCGAGGGAGAGAAGGGAGAGATCGTTGCCAGACCATGGAAAAAAAAAAAGGGTTTCTCTTGAAACCAGCCAGTGGCAACCCTATAAGGAAAGTCTGACCAATGGGCTGCAAGGGAGGCAGGAGAAGTAGCTCAGGAGACACATCCTTCCTTCCTGCTTTCCCCTGCAGCTCTACATTCCAAGGAGGTTAAATGACAGGAGACAGCATGACGTCACAAGGCTGAAGCCTGTCCACCCAACTTTTTATTCTCACCAATGTAGCCACCACCATCTTGGTACACTCAAAACAATGTAAGTGATATGGCAACAAGTTCCGCCTACTGGCTTCATCCCACATAATAGGCCAAGCATGCTCCCACCATCTCCTGCCATTAAACCTCCTTGCTACATCCTGAAGATTTCAGCTCTGATGTCTGGGGAGTGCTGTAAAGAATATTGGTTTGGGGGTGCCCTAGCTCCCACAGAGCTGAAGCCCATGATTCATCTAAAGAGTTCCATGGTAAATATCCACACAAAAATTCATAAAATACTAAGAGATATTGGGCTAGGTTCTGTTGGCCTCAGTGAAAGTTACAAACTTGGTACACTGGTTCTTACAATTCTGAGCTCTACAGCTACAGTGGAAAGATCTTTCTCTGCTTTAAAAAGAATTAAAAGCTATTGCAGGAATACAAAAGACTTTCATCTTTAGCAAAACTATCACTTGAAAAAGATCTACTCCTGACTTTAAAGTCAAATATGAAATTCTATTATGATGTCACTGAGCATTTATAAAAACAGAGAGGAGAATGGAGTTTCATTTTAAATGAACAATTCCAGAAATCTCTTAGCTCTACACACAATTTAGCCCAAGCCCTCGTTGACTGAAAGCTTGTTAACTGGTTCTGTTTTCAAATGTTAAGGGCATTTTTCATGAATATTACAGGCAGAGGCATAGCTAGGTTTTGACATTTGGGAGAGCAGACTTTTGTAAAATAGGTGCCGTAGGCAAGCCACAGCATCCCATTGCAGAGAAGGTGAAACTAGATACTCTTGGAAAAGACAAGGTACTGCTAACATGCCCCAAGTCTAGGGAACACTGGTGACTGCTTTGGAGTCTCATTGGGATTAGCACATCTTCCAAGGGAATGTACCTAGGCTCTGACTCTCTTACAAAGGTAACAACCAAACAGAAACTTCTCTGACTTTTTCACTGTACTGCCAAGTGCAAACACTATACAATACAAATATTGACCGAACAAATAATTTTACACTTGCAGCCTCTATTAACACCTATCAACTATAGAATCCCAAGGGAGAGATATTCAAACTGCAAAAATAAACAATAGTCAATCCCTGTATAAGGGATGTATAGGGAAATCCCAAAAGAATTTACACACTCGTAAAGCTGCAAACAACACTTAATTGAGAAAAGGGGAACAAAAGGAGAGTTCAGTATAAGCTGTTACCACAGCTGAGCTGAGTTTTCAGTGAGTCTAGCCATAACAACGGATCACTTATCTCATTATCTAATGAACATCCTAATTCTTGGGAGTTATGTGGCTCATTTTCGAAAGAAAAGGGCGTCCAAAAAGTGACACAACAGGTACATGGGCATCCCCGTGAAAGAAGGTCGCCCAAATGCAGTAATCAAAACCGGGCCATAAGGGCGTCCTCAACGCTGAGGACGCCCATCTATGGTCGTCTCCACAGGGGCGTGTTATGGGCGGTGTTATGTGATGTGCGCCCCCAACGTATAACAGCTTAAGAAATGGTTTTGCATGGGTTGGAACATGAGCGTTCTTAATTAGAACTGAAATAAAAGCGACCAGAGTAAGGGGGAAGTTGTCTTTAGACCCATTAGTGATTTTGTGCAGTTGGAGAGTGGCGAGAGCGTTGTTGGGAGAGAAGCTGAATCGTTGCTTGCAGAGAAAGCTGAGAGTTTGTTGAGTACCTGTTATCTTTGTCTGTGTGCCGTAGTCAGAACGTTTTCATCCTCACCTGCCTCATTTGTGTTTTACCTTTTCAGCTTTCCCTACCTCTTCTAGCCCCCAAATCCAGACACCACTACTCCTTCCTCTATCTCCCCATCCCCTCCCCCCCATCATTCTCCATTCACTGTCCCCAAGTTCATATTTCATTCCCTTACCTGTTTGTAGTCTCTGTTTGTCTCTTTGTCCTGTGTACTGCTGCAGCGTGTTTGTGAAGACTGTCCTTTGCTGCTTGGAGAGTGAGTGGCTAGAGGGTGTGGCAGGAGTGCTTGCAATGTGGCTCTGCTGTGTGTGACCGCATTGTTTGTTGGTGGTGGGAGAGTGCGTGTCTGCTTCTGTTTGTTCCTGCTGTGTTTTGCCAAGTTGGTAGGGAGAGGTGAGCACTGGTGGCACTGCATTGCACCTCTAGTGTGGGGAAATGGAGGCACAAAATGCACAGGTGGTTTACATGTTGGAGGAAGAAGGGAGGCACCGCAGGAGGTACGCACACCCCAGAGTTTTCAGGCCCTGTAGCACTTTCCTAGACCTAACTGACCTGCAGTGTCTCACTAGGTACCTCTTTGATAGGGCTGACATTCAGCACCTTTGTGACCAGCTCCAACCCCTCCTGCAGCCCAGGACCTGTAGGAACAACCCCATCCCTGTGCACCTAAAGATCACTGCTTCTCTCTCTTTTCTGGCCACTGGGAGTTTCCAGTCTGTCCTAGCTGTGAACACGGGTCTCACCCAGCCTTCCATTTCTAACTGCCTCACCCAGTTCCTTGATACCTTCCTTACCCACACCTCTGAGTACATCACCTTCCCCACCAGCCCCCAGGCCCTGCAGAACAGCATGGCTGACTTCTACGCCGTAGCTCACTTCCCCTCGGTCATAAGCGCCATTGACTGCACACATGTCGCACTCAGACCCCCCCTTGGGCACGAGAGGCCACTTATAGGAACAGGAAAGCATTCCACTCCATGAATATGCAAGTTGTGTGTAATGCCCAGGGGGAGATTCTAGATGTGTGTGCCCGATACCCAGGTTCCACCCATGACGCCTATATATTGAAGCACTCAGGAATCTTCCGCAGGTTTGAGCGAGGGGAGATCACCGGCGGATGGCTCCTAGGTAAGTGCAGCATGGATCTGCCCAAACTACACCTCTTCCAACAGGCAACCCTCAGCACTGTCTCCCTCCAGCTCACTCCAGAACCCACTATTCCCCCCCACCTCCACAAGGTACCCGCTCCAAACAATACACACTCATCTTTCTCATCCTGCTTCTTCTCTCCAAAGGTGACAGAGGCTACCCACAGCGGACTTGGCTCATGACCCCCATAGTGCACCCACAAAGAAGGTCAGAGAACTACAACAGTAGACATCGGACCACCCGTGGCATCATTGAGCGCACCTTCGGACTACTTAAGAACAGGTTCCGATGTCTGGACCGTTCTGGAGGGGAGCTCCTGTACAGCCCCCAAAAGGTGGCAAAGATATTTCTGGCCTGCTGCATGCTACATAATTTGGCAATGCGCAGAGGACAGGCCCTCTCAGAATAGCCACAGCCACCAGAGCAGCAGGCCCCAGAGGAACAGGATGAGGAGCCCCCTCCACCTCCCGCTCACAGAGCAGAGCAGAGTGCACACCAGCTGGGAGTCAGAGCCAGGCAAAGACTGATCGAGACAAGTTTTCTGTGAGAGTAAGTTGACATTTATTTATATCACACACAGTATTTACACACCAACACCCCCCCCCCCCACCACCACCACCATCACCCTCTCTGTGCATATTCCACTCTCCAACCCTCACCCCCCAGCATGTTCCATCACTTTCTCCGCCCCTCCCCTGGCCCCGTCCCCTCCTACCCCTCTCACCGTGTTCCTTTGCAGCTGAGGCTGCAGGGGAACTCTGTTGAGAGTCCTCTGATGAGCTCCCACTCTCCTCCTCTGTGTCCACAAGGCAGCCTGCTGCCTCGGCTGCCCTGTGGAAGTCCGGCCACCTTGTGCTCTGTAGCTTGCCCTGCAACCTGGCACAGGACCCAGAAGGGGAGCTGGTGTGGTGGCTGCTGGACCAGTGGCTGGGGGGGGGGGGGGGCTGAGGATCTCAAGCTCCACTTCTTAGCAGGTGGTTGCTGTGCAATGGTGGAAGTTGACGCCAGATGTTGTTGCTGCTGCATCAGGGCTGTATTAGGTGCTCTCAGGTCACAGTGTAGGCCCTTGATGTTGTGCTCCAGCCATTGGAGCTCCTGTATCACATCATGTTGGGCCTCTACTGCTTCCTGTTGCACCTGTACTGCTTCCCGTTGGGGCTGGAGCGCTTCCCATTGGGCCTGTACTGCTTCCTGTTGGGCCTGGAGCGCTTCCCGGTGCAGCTCCAATTTCTGGCGCCGGTAGTCTTCCATGTGCACATTCTGGGCCAGCAATTGTGTGGCGAGGCGCAGTAGCTGCCTCTGGCTGGATGGCCTCTGCTGAGGAAGTGCCCCCCCTTCTGCATCTTCAGCTTCTTCTTCAGTGCCACCATCAGCAAAGGCTGTGGGTGGTAGAGGGAGAGCCTCTGCTGTGGGTGGTGGAGGGAGAGCCTCTGCTGTTGGTGGTGGAGGGAGAGCTGGCGCTGCTGTTGCTGGGTCCTGTGGTTCCACCCCATGGTCCTGTGTGGTTTCTTGTGCAGGCCCACTGGTTTGCTGCTCTGTGTGCTGGGGCTGGTGGCCACTAGGGCCAGCTTCTTCCTCCGACTGGCTGTCATCACCTGCATAGCAAAAGGGGAGGAAGTGTGTTCGTCAAAATAACCCGCTTTTGTTTTTCAGCATTCATATATGTGGCCCCACAGGCAAAGACCCAGCAATGAGATGGTGAGGAATGGGATTGGCAGGCAAGCCACAGATGTCATTGTACACGGTACAGAGCTGAAGACAAGGAGCGCAGTGTACTACAGAGACTGATGTGGAAGAGAGCCACACAGGCAGGTGGGTAGGAGTGGAGGAGTGGCCTAGTGGTTAGGGTGGTGGACTTTGGTCCTGGGGAACTGAGGAACTGAGTTCAATTCCCACTTCAGGCACAGGCAGCTCCTTGTGACTCTGGGCAAGTCACTTAACCCTCCATTGCCCCATGTAAGCCGCATTGAGCCATGAGTGGGAAAGCACGGGGTACAAATGTAACAAAAATAAAATTAGAGAGTTGCACGGGGACAGAAATGCGACCCATCTCCGCCCATCCCCGCCAGAATCAAACCCATCCCTGCAAGAATCTAACCCATCCCCTTGAGTAATCTCCTCCATCCCCGCCCGTCCCCGTGAGTGATCTCCTCCATCCCTGCCCATCCCCATAAAAAGGAAGTATAAAGTACTGAGTGGAGTAGACAGGGGGCACACAATGCAGAGAAATACATTTAAAATGAATCAGAGAAAATATTTCTTCACTCATTAATATACTGAATCTTAGAAAAAGGGCAATAAATACATAAAACAAACTAAGTTTTTCCACACAAAAATAGAGAGAATTATTGGTCACCCAAACAGCACAATGCCCTCAACAAAATAATCAAGTGGGTATGCTAATGCTTTAGCTGCAGTAAAACAGCTCACAAACAGCCAGTTCCCACCATGAGAGAAATAAACTGCCTATACACATATAAAAAATAAAAGTAGTCAGCTGAGCTCACCTCTGTGCAGTTCTCTTCTGTGGATGCCAAGGTCTGGCAGTGCCTGGAAGACTCACTACATACAACTTGAGCAAATCTCCTGCACGTGTTGAACTTGAGTTGAGACAGAGAGAGACCCGGGTGAAAACATGCAAGTGCTCGTCAGGGACGACCTGTGTTTTTTTTTTAAAGATTATGGATGAAGGACGTCTAAGTGTTAGGCGCTCAAGTCCCACCTTCGCTACGCCTCCAACATGACTCTGCATTTGATACAAATTTTGAACTGAAAAAAAAAAAAAGTCTCTCCGCAAAAGACCTCTAAATTTGGGGACATCTGATAAAACCAATACATGCTCTTAATTCTATCACCAGTAAGGGTTGGTGAAAATATACATGAGGCTTGTATATATACGAAGGGAAGAGTAATGAATTTGCTATACAGGTAATCACCGCAGACAACGCTAAGGGCTAGATAAACTAAAGAGCTTCTGTTTTAGCATGTGTCACTAGTAACTAGGCCCCATTGCATAACTTGGAACCTGTGGTAAATACCTACTTGTACCTGAATGCACACCACTTAATGGCTTACAGGCGATATATTAAAAAAAATCATACTGCCTTTGAATATATAGTATCTAACCCTAACTTAAACAAATACCATAAATGATTCTTTTTAAATAGATTCGTCATTCTTTTCTTTCTTTTTTTCCAGTTCACATCAAAATAAGGAAATGACCGAGCTAAATCAAACTTCGATAACTGTGTTTCTTCTCCTGGGATTCACTAATGTTTCATACCTAAAGACTTTGCTATTTGTGGTATTTTTAGGAATGTATTTGGTGACCCTTCTTGGAAATCTAGGCATCCTCCTACTGATTCACCTGGACCCTCGCCTTCACACCCCTATGTACTTTTTTCTCAGTCACTTGGCCTTTGTTGATCTAGGTTGTTCTTCTACCATTACTCCAAAAACATTAGTCAACTTTCTGTCTGAGAAAAGAACTATTTCATACTTGGGTTGTGCAGCACAGTTGTATTTTTTTGTTGCATTTGCCTGCACAGACAATTTTATCCTGGCGGCGATGGCATACGATCGATATGTGGCAATAAGTAACCCATTGCTGTATCCAGTCATTATGACCAGAAGACTCTGCACCCAGCTGGTGATCTTTTGTTACTTTACAAGCTTTTTGTATTCCCTCATACAGACGGGTACAACCTTCCGATTATCCTTCTGCAGTTCCAATGAGATTAACCATTTCTTCTGTGATTTCCTCCCACTGCTGAAACTTTCTTGCACGGACACACACATCAATGAGGTTGTGCTTCCTTTTTTTGTTGCCTCTGTAACTTTTTCCTCAATTTTGGTAATACTTGTATCCTATATTTCCATCTTCTTTACCATCCTGAGAATGCGCTCTAAAGAGGGAAGACGCAAAGCCTTCTCCACCTGCGCCTCCCATTTAACCAGTGTCACTTTGTTCTATGGGACAGTCCTCTTCATGTATTTAAGACCCACTTCAAGTTATTCCTTGGAGCAGGATAGGATTGTCTCTGTATTCTACACAGTGGTAATTCCTATGTTAAATCCTCTGATCTACAGCCTGAGAAACCAGGAAGTCAAAGCTGCTGTTAGGAAAATCATTTACAGGCATGTCTTCTTTTAGGAAAATCATTTCTGGGGGTGCCCTGGGCACTCAAGTGGTGAGGAGATGAGCAAGGAATCTGCCTGAGAGAGATGTGCAGCTACTGGCAACATTGCCTGCACATCTCTCTCAGACATATTCCTTACCCATCTCCTCACCATCTAAGTGCCCCCAGGACCTGCTTAATGTCTTAGGAAAAGCCCCCCCTCTGGGGATTTGGGAGAGGGTGTCCAGCTGAAATGGCCAATGTGATTATCCCCTTGTTTAGCTACAGTTACCTGGACATGAGAAAACAAAGTAGTTCAAATAAACAGCATTGTGGGTCACAGTATAGGGCTGACTGCCCACCTGCATCACCATTGCCCTCTGTAGCCATCTGTCCCCTGGGGGTTCACAATCTGTGCATAATCCTGCCCACAAATATCTGGTCTGTGGAACAACTGGGATTAATGGGGCTGGATGGTATGTGACATAAGCACTGGTGGAAAATTAGCATTCTGAGCCCCAAGTCCAGCTCCATGCTGGATCCTGGAACCAAGTTCCCGTCACAGATGTCATTTCACAAAGATGATAGGTATACATTTGCACTGCTGCCACTAGGAGGGGGACAGCAGCTACTGATAAAGGCCACATTTGGTCTACTTTAACCATTTCCCTGTCTGTACCTAACAGCTTGCAGCAGGAGCCCAGCCCCATATACCCATTTCCACACCCATTTGGCAGACTTCATACAGCTAATCCAAGTAAAGGTGTATTGTCTCACACTAGCCACCAGTCTGGTACCAACCAGTAGGTGTGCCAAGGTAGTGCTCAGACTAGACTTTCTGTTCAGCATGCTGCCATGCCCTCAACCAGCATGGCTGAGGGATTTGAAAGATGTGCAAACAGCTGCTTCCTATCTACATATTTTCATATTTAAACGACTTATGAAATTAGAGGTGAGGGAAAGAACAAACTATATACAGATATATGGGGGATACATACATGAGGAGGGAAAGGAACTGTTATACATGTGTCTCACAACAGTGACCAGTCAGGTACAAACCAGCACATCTTGCTTGCCATCGCACAGACTAGAGCTTACTCTCCAGCCAATATTCACCACTATTTAACTGGCCAGGAATAGCTCATGGCCGGTTAAATAGCATTTAGTTGGCTAAGCACTAATATTCAGTAGGATGTAGCCAGTTAGCTGTCTATCCGCAAATATTCAAGTGCTGGATGGCTAAGTTTAGCAGCCAAATTGGACTGCTTAAATAGCAGTCCTATCTTGTACTGGCCAATGCTGAATATTCGCATAGCTGGTTAAGTTTGAGCTGACCAAAAAAAAAAGTCAGATATTCAGGGCCAATCAACAGAAAAGGCTCAGCATTGAATATCCTTTGTCAGTGCTGATCGTGGCACTTATGCAGTTTACCTCCAACAGAGGGAAGGGGAATAGTATAGGCACAGTGGCCACACTGAGGCCTTGTCCAGTGCACTACCCCCCCCCCCCCCCCAGCAGGCACATGACCCTCCCACTGGGACTGGTGAGGCCCCCAGAGGGACTACTACCACAAATGGTAGGTGGAAAACAAGCTGATCCTGTGTGGCCCTCAGCAGCAGCTTTAGGAAATCCAACAGCTAGGCCAAGGGCCCCGGCCTCAGGGTCTACTGAACATGAGGACCAGGGCAAGGATTCAGGTACAGGATGCTGAACATTGCCAAACTCCATCCTGGGAATGAGAGGCCATATGCCCAAGGTAAATGCGCTCTACCACACAAATGGAGATGTGGAGGACTACCAAAAAAAAGGAGCCAGCTGAAGAGGGATCTGAAGCGTAAGGCTGGAGACATGCTGCTGGATATGGACCCTCTGGTCCTCACTCCAGTGGAGCACATGGTGCACAGACCCATTTCCAGGGACTCCATTTCCCCCATCTGTCACTCAATTTCTCTGCTTTCTAAGCACTTGTGTATGTTGTTCATGATGGGTTCAGTTCTCACTTTTTGGCATATTTCAAGTTCTTCTTTGCAACTTTGCCTTTATGTTTTCATCTCTCTCTTCTGGTATTCCAGAGTTTTAATTTTTGTCCGTTCTTTCTCTGTCAATAATTGCTCTGTTGGTCCTCTGTTCTCTCCTCCCTCCCCCCCCCCCCCCCCCCCCAATATTCAGTGCTATTTAACCAGCCAGGAACGACCTGGCTGGTTAAATAGTGTTTAGCTGGCTAACCACCAATATTCAATGGGAAATAGCTGGTTATCTCCACTGAATATTCACGGTTAATGGCTAGCCAGCTATCCAGGCAAATCGGACCACATAAATAGCAGTCATATCTTTGCCCAGTACTAACTTAACTGGCCAGTGCTGAATATTCACATAGCTGGTTAAATTAAACTGGCCCAAAACCCCCCAGATATTCAATACCGGTCACCGGAAACAGCCCAGCATTGAATATCCAGGGTCAGCACTGACCACAGCACTTATGCAGGCTGCCTCCTGCCGGCTGAATATTGGGCCCTTTTCTTTTTTCACTGCAGTTGCTTCTTAGATGTATTTGCACCAATTGTGCTGAATACCTCCAAACAGAGCTTCTTTCATACCCAGCAAGTGATCATACATCCTGCTGCATTTCAGTTCGCTCACTTCCGATTCTAATGAACATTTCTTTTCAGACAAAATCAGAAACCACAAAATCAGTTTTTATACCTTTCTCTCCCCGCACTGCCACTAAGTACATAAGTGTTGCCTCACTGGGACAGACTAAAGGTCCATCAAGCCCAGCATCCTGTTTCCAACAGTGGCCAATCCAGGTCACAAATACCTTGCAAGATCCCAAAAAAGTTCAAAACATTTTATGCTGCTTATCCCAGAAATAAGCAGTGGATTTCCCCCAAGTTCATTTTAATAATGGTCTATGGACTTTTCCATTAAGAAGCCATCCAAACCTTTTTTAAACCCCGCTAAGCTAACCACCTTTACCATATTCTCTGAAAGTCAGCCTCCTTACATGTGGCTGAATTTGTATGCAGCTTCATTAGTTCATATGGAGGGGCATAATCGAACGGCACCGACCAAATAGATGGCCGGCCATCTTCGGGGCCGGCTCCACGAACGGGCGGAGCCAAGCGTATTTTCGAAATACGCTTGGTGCCGGCCAAATCGCTCGCCGGATTTGGAACAGGATCACCAGCAGATTGCTGGGTTTAGATAAGATGGCCAGCTCCGATTTTCAGCCATAATGGAAACCGGACCCGGCCATCTCAAACCCGGCGAAATGCAAGGCATTTGGCCATGGGATGAGCCAGCATTTGTAGTGCACTGGCCCCCCTGACATGCCAGGACACCAACTGGGCACCCTAGGGGGCAATTAAAAAATCTTTAAAAAAACAAAACAAAATTAGCTTCCAGGTGCATAGCACCCTTCCCTTGTGTGCTGAGCCCCCCAGATCCCACTGCCCATAAGTCTACACCATTACCATAGCCCTAAGGGGTGAAGGGGGGCACCTACATGTGGGTATAGTGGGTTTTGGGAGGTTTTGGAGGGCTCAACATTAACCACCACAAGTGTAACAGGTGGGGGGGGATGGGCCTGGGTCCACCTGCCTGAAGTGCAGTGCACCCACTAAAAACTGCTCCAGGGACCTGCATACTGCTGTCAGGGAGCTGGGTATGACATTTGAGGCTGGCATACAGGCTGGCAAAAAATGTTTTAATTTTTTTTGTGTGGGAGGGGGTTGGTGACCACTGGGGGAGTAAGGGGAGGTGATCCCTGCTTCCCTCCGGTGGTCATCTAGTCAATTGGGGCTCTTTTTTGGGACTTGGTCCTAAAAGTACATGGACCAAGTCCAGCCAGCGAAATGCTTGTTCGAGCCGGCCTTTTTTTTCATAATAAGGTGAAGCCGGCCATCTTGTAACCCCGCCCCGCCCCCTTCCTGCCTTCGCTACCCTACCAACACGCCCCCTTGAAGGTTGGCCGGCGCCGCAACAAAAAAGCAATTGGTTAGCACAGAATTACTGAGGAGACCGTGCCACATAGAAAACAGTTAGCAGTAAGTTCTCACACACTAATGTTTATTAGTATGGCAACACTAGCACAGGGCCATTAATACCAAAAATGGAAAATCATCCATTTTACTGCTGTGGTAAAAATGGCTTTAAACCATGGAAAAAAAACCCACATAACAGTGCACAAAGACCACTTTTTACCACAACTTAGTAAAAGAACCTCTAAGGCATTCATTTACTTCCACTAACCAATAGGTCCAAAGTGTGTGGACATTTTTTATACAACATCAAAAATGTTACAAACAAGAGAAGTGACAAATAAATGTTGAATAATGATGTCACAAGTATAGATCCCTGAGGGACTTCACAGTTCAAAGAATAAGTCTGATATTGCTTGACACATAGCTAGTATCATAAGAAAATCAAACAAATATGGGTTTTCTCTATCTATTTTAGTCTGGAATGCAAGGGATTTCCAAATCATTATATGGTAGGAAAGTTGAACTGTTGATGATATTAGTTGTGATGAATGCATTAATTTATTAACTGCAATTTAAAAATTCAATAGTGGCTAATAAATTTGACTGCTTCTAGCGTTTTCTCCTTTCCAGAGCCGCCATTTCTTCTCCTTCCATCAGCCCACATTTCATCATGACTGGCCAGCTAAGTGGCCTTTTGATTGGCTCTTTCCCTAGGGAGCCAAGGAGGAAATCCCTTGCTTACTTCTGGGATAAGAAGCATAAAGTGTGTTGTACTGTTTTGAGATCTTGGTGATCCCATTATACTAAGGCTAAATGTGCCTCATATCAATGGTCCTCTATGCCTTCAGACAGCTGATTGCGAAACTCTGGCCAAAGTCGGTGTGATGGACTGACCACTTGCACATTACCTGTTCTACTTGATAATTAAGTTGAGTAAAAATTGTTTCCATGTTTGGGGATCCACTTGAAGTCAGTTCTGTGAAGTCAGCATTTTTACACTTCAGTTTTGGAGTTAGAAGGGATTTTTTTGGAGCCCATGAAGATTAAACAGCCCGTTGACTTCATTGCTGGTTGGACTGCCTCTCTTACTGTCTAGGATTCCACCCACGTTGTTTTTCAACGTTGTTTTTGGATGGTTGGTTGGGCTTTCTGCTGAGGCTTTTTTCCTCTTTTCTTCAAAAGGAAATATTGAACTTTATAGCTAAAATATGCTGCAATGCACTTCACAGAACCATAGTTATACATATAGAAAAATACTTTGGTGCCAATATATGAGAGAAACATTAGAGGTTATACAGTACTGTTTTGAGATCTTGCCAGGTACTTGTGACCTGGATTGGCCACTGTTGGAAACAGGATACTTGGGCTTGATGGACTTTTAGTTTGTCACAGTATGGCAACACTTATGTACTTACGCTGGGGAGTTGCTGGATATAAGTGCCAACTCTGTTCTGACTCTGGCCCTGGAGCTGGTTTCAGCTTAGGTGGTTAGAAGAAATATTCAGTAGCACTATCCGGTTAAGTGCGGCTGAATATTTATTTTGTTTATTTTTTATCTAAAACTTACTATACCGCTTTAACTGACGGGCAGGAGAAAGCAGTGTACAGGCTACATATAACATTTTTAAAACCCCCTACAAAATGAGTAACTTGGAGGGGCATAATCGAATGGGGGTGCCCATCTATAAGGGCGCCCATCTGGCCCCATAAAGCAGCATACCCGACCGTATTATCGAAACAAGATGGGTGGCCATCTTTCGTTTCGATACTACAGTCGGCGCCGGCCAAATCTCAACATTTGGGCCACCCTTAGAGATGGCCGACATTGGTTTTCGCCGATAATGGAAACTAATGGCGACCATCTCAAACCCAGCCAAATCCAAGCCATTTGGTCATGGGAGGAGCCAGCATTTGTAGTGCACTGGTCCCCCTCACATGCCAGGACACCAACTGGGCACCCTAGGGGGCACTGCAGTAGACTTCACAAATTGCTCCCAGGTGCATAGCTCCCTTACCTTGTGTGCTGAGCCCCCCCAAAACCCACTCCCCACAACTGTACACCACTACCATAGCCCTTTCGGGTGAAGGAGGCACCTATATGTGGGTACAGTGGGTTTCTGATGGGTTTTGGAAGGCTCATTGTTTCCTCCACAAACATAACAGGTAGGGGGGTATGGGCCTGGGTCCGCCTGTCAGAAGTGCACTGCAGTACCCACTAAAAACTGCTCCAGGGACCTGCATAGTGCTGTGATGGAGCTAGGTATGACATTTGAGGCTGGCATAGAGGCTGGCAAAAAAATGTTTTTTAATTTTTAATTTTTGGGTGGGAGGGGGTTGGTGACCACTGAGGGAGTAAGGGGAGGTGATTCCCGATTCCCTCCGGTGGTCATCTGGTCAGTTCGGGCACCTTTTCAAGGCTTGGTCATGAACAAAATGGGACCAAGTAAAGTCGGCCAAATGCTGTCAGGGCCAGCCTTCGTTTTTCCATTATCGGCCGAGGACGGCCATCTCTTAACCACGCTCCCGTCCTGCCTTCGGTACACTGCCAACATGCCCCCTTGAACTTTGGCCGTCCCTGCGACGGAAAGCAGTTGAAGCCGGCCAAAATTGGCTTTCGATTATACCGATTTGGCCGGCCTTAGGAGAAGGCCGGCCATCTCCCGATTTGTGTCGGAAGATGGCCGCTCTTCTCCTTAAAAAATAAGCAGGATATTAACATAGTAAATGACAGCAGATAAAGACCTGAATGGTCCATCCAGTGTGCCCAACAAGATAAACTCAATTTTACATGGTATGTGATACTTTATATGTATTCCCGAGTTTGATTTGTCCTTGTCCTTCTCAGGGCACAGATCGTAAAAGTCTGCCCAGCACTGTTCTTGTACTAAAAGTTCTGAAGCTAACATCAAAGCCCCTTAAAATTTACACTACAGCCCATCCCTTATTGAGTTATGATCATGGCATAGACTGTATAAGTCTTCCCAGCACTGGTTTTGCTTCCCAATTACCAGCATTGCCACCTGATCTCCTCTAATAGATATGAGATAGGCATTCATCATCAAAGAATCAATTACTGCAAACATATGCCAGGGCAAGGTGATCAAGGACAACAAGAACTTACCCAAACCGTATGCCTTAAGCTTGTTGGAATACTCAGGTTTTAATTGCAGACAAAAGGGGACAATAATCAGACCACGAGAGGGAGCCGGGCTAACTCTCGCGGTCGGCGGTCAGCCTGGAAATTCAATGCCAGGCTGTTTCTGGTGACCGGCATTGAATATCCAGTTTAAACTTAACCGGCTAAGTTGATATTCAGAGATAGACAGTTAAGTTTAAACAGGCAAAGATGTTCCAGCTATTTAAGTGGCCCGATGGGACAACTTACAGTAGTCAGCTATGTACAGAATATCCGGGGATAGCCGGTTATCTCCTAGCTGCTAACCGAGAATATTCAGCAGGGGATAGCCAGTTATCCCCCGCTAGATAACAGGTTATGTGCCATTTAACCAGCCAGGTGTCATTCCTGGCTGGTTAAATGGTTTTGAATATCGGGGTGGTGTGTGTGGGGGGGTGGGGGGGACATTTTAGGGATAGTTTGCTGTGGATGGCAGATGAAATTTAATGAGGACAAACGCAGGATGATGCACACTGGAAAGAATGATCCGAATCATAGTTACCTGATGCTAGGGACCAACACCCAAGAAAAAGATCTAGGTATCTTTGTAGATAATATGTTGAAATCTTCTGCTCAGTGTGTGGTGGTGGACAAAAAAGCAAACAGGATGCTAGGAATTATTAGGAAAGGGATGGTAAATAAGACCGAAAATACTATAATGCCTCTGCACTGCTTCATAGTGCAACTTCATCTTGAGTATTGCGTTCGGTTCTAGTGGCCATATCTCAAAAGAGGTATAGTGGAATTAGAAAAGGTTTGAAGAAGAACGACAAAAATGATAAAGGGGATGGAACTCCTCTCGTATGAAGAAAGGCTAAAGAGGTTAGGGCTCTTCAGCTTGGAAAAGAGATGGATGAGGAGAGATATGATTGAGGTTTACAAAATCCTGAGTGGTGTAGAAGTAGTAGAAGTGAATTGATTTTTTTACTCGTTCCAAAAGTACAAAGGCTAGGGGGCACTCAAAGAAGTTACATGGAAATACTTTAAAAACAAATAGGAAGAAATATTTTTTCACTCAATGAATAGTTAAGCTCTGGAACTCCTTGTGGGATAATGCAGTAACAGTGGTTAGTGTATCTGGGTTTAAAAAAGGTTTGGATAAGTTCCTGGAGGAAAAGTCCACAGTCTGCTATTAAGACAGATATGGGGAAGCTACTGTTTGCCCTGGGATTGGTAGCATGGAATATTGCTACTATTTGCTTTCTGCCAGGTACTTGTGACCTGAATTGGTCACTGTTGGAAACAGGATGCTGGGCTAGATGGACCATTTGTCTGACTCAGTAGACTAGTCTTATGTTCTAATAGTAAGGCATTCCAGAGTGCAGGAGCAGTGAAAAAAAGGCATTCCTCTGGATTCTATATATGGCACCTATAATTGTGTGCCCAAATGTGGGCATGCACATTTTGAGTAATGAGATGATAACTAGCAACAATTGGGTGTTAACAAGCAATTGTTGCAGTTAATTGGCTCCAATTAGGATTTATACGTGCATCTTGCTAAGCGCTATTCTATAAAGATGTGCGTGCAGATCATTTAGCGTGTAACTAAAAAGGGGGCATGGCCATGGGAGGGGCATGGCCAGGTCAGTAATAAATCTCTTCACCACTGAGTTTTATTCAGCAGCAGTCTTATTGATGTTCAGATTCCTCATTTGACAAGTTAGACTTAAAATGGATGCTTTTCAGACTTTGAACATAAGCTCACTGTTATAATATTACTCCCCATGTTACAGCTGTTATACCTGTAGATATAACTCTCCTTTCCAAAACTGATTACGTTATTAAACCTTAAATTTGAAATCGGTTCAGACCAGCCCTAGTATAGCCTGTGGTGTCTGTGCTACATTTAAGCTGCCACTTGATAACAGGTTTAAAAAAAAAAGTATCATAAGAATAGCCATACTGAGTCAGACTAATGGTCCATCTAGCCCAGTATCCCTTTTCAAACAGTGGCCAATCCAGATCACAAGTACCTGGCAGTAGTGTCGTAGCCAGACCTTGATGTGTGTGTGGGGGGGGGGGGGGGGGGGAGTCCAGAGCCGAAAGTGAAGGAACATTTTGCCCCACCCCCACCCTGCCGCTTCCCCCTTCCCACTGCTGCAGCCGCCGCTGCCGCCTCACATACATTGGCTGGCGTGGGTCCACAACCCTCGCCAGCTGAAGCATTTGTCCAGCGCTGATCTCTGTCACAGTGCCTGCCCTGCTCTTCCCTTCACATCGTGTGCATTCTCGTTTTAATTAAATTGAACATGCGCAACTTGTCACGCATGCTCAGTTTCACTAAAATGAGCATGCATGTGACATGAGGGGATGAGCAGGGCAGGCAATGCTGCAGAGAGCTGGAGACCAGCGCTGGACAAACGCTTTAGCTGGTGGGAGTTGAGGACCCCCCAGCACCAAACCCAGGGATCCCAGAGAGCCAATTTGGGGGGCCCAGACCCCCATGGCCCTCCATAGCTATGCCACTACCTGGCAGAAACGTAAACAGTGGCAACATTCCATGCTACCAATCCCAGGGCAAGCAGTGGCTTCCCGCATGTCTTTCTCTACTGCAGACCATGGACTTTTCCACCAGAAACTTGTCCAGACCTTTTTAAAACCCAGATATGCTAACCATTGTTACCACATCCTCTGACAAGTTCCAGAGCTTAACTTTTCTTTGACTGAAAAAATATTTTCTCCTATTTGTTGTAAAAGTATTTCCATGTAACTTCACTGAGTGACCTCTAGTCTTTGTACTTTTTGAAAGAGTAAAAAATTAATTCTCTTTTACTAGTTCTACACCACTTAGGATGTTGTAGACCTCAATCATATCTCTCCTCATCCGTCTCTTTTCCAAGCTGAAGAGCCCTAACCTCTTTAGCCTTTCCTCCTACAAGAGGAGTTCCATCCCCTTCATAATTTTGGGCACTCTTCTTTGAAACTATTCTAATTCCGCTATATCTCTCTTGAGTTATGTTGACCAGAATTGAATGCAATACTGAAGGTGTGGTCGCACTATGGAGTGATATAGAGGCATTATAGTATTCTTACTCTTATTTATTTGTGTACAATGACACCTGGATCTTTTACTTGGGTGCTGACTTCCAAGGTGGACCCTAGCATCAGGTAATTATGATTTGGATTATTCTTTCCCAATGTGCGCTACTTTGCATTTGTCCATATTTAATTTCATCTGCCATTTGGATGCCACAGTCTTCCAATTTCCTAAGGTCTTACTGTAATTTTTCACAGTCCGCATGTGTTTTAATAACTTTGAATAGTTTTGTATCATCTGCAAATTTAATCACCTCTCTTATCTTTCTGATTTCCATATCATTTGACCGGACGGGATCCACACCAGGATATTGAGAGGTTCTGGCGGATCCTCTTAAAGATTTGTTTAATATATCTTTGCAGACGGGAGAGGTTCTGAGGGATTGGAGAATGTCAGATGTGGTCCCTCTTCACAAGAGTGGTGATAGGGAGGAAGCTGGAAACTACAGGCCGGTAAGCCTCACTTCGGATATTGGAAAAGTAATGGAAACGATGCTGAAGGAAAGGATAGTGAATTTCCTGGAAGCCAATAAGTTGCAAGATCCGAGACAACATGGTTTTACCAAAGGGAAATCGTGCCAAACAAATCTCATTGAGTTCTTTGATTAGGTGACAGGAGAATTGAATCAGGGACGAGCTATGGATGTAATCTACTTAGATTTCAGCAAAGCTTTTGACACGGTTCCCCACAGGAGGCTCTTAAATAAACTGGATGGGCTGAAGATAGGACCCGAAGTGGTGAACTGGATTAGGAACTGGTTGACGGACAGACACCAGAGGGTGGTGGTGAATGGAATTCGCTCAGAGGAGGGAAAGGTGAGTAGTGGAGTGCCTCAGGGATTGGTGCTGGGGCCGATTCTGTTCAATATATTTGTGAGTGACATTGCCGAAGAGTTAGAAGGTAAAGTTTGCCTATTTGCGGATGATACTAAGATCTGTAACAGAATGGACACCCGGGAGGGAGTGGAAAACATGAAAAAGGATCTGAGGAAGCTAGAAGAATGGTCTAAGGTTTGGCAATTAAAATTCAATGTGAAGAAATGCAAAGTGATGCACTTAGGGAATAGAAATCCACGGAAGACTATGTGTGAGGCGGGGAGAGTCTGATACGTACGGACGCAGAGAGGGATCTTGGGGTGATAGTATCTGAGGATTTGAAGGCGATGAAACAGTGTGACAAGGCGGTGGCCGTAGCTAGAAGGTTGTTAGGCTGTATAGAGAGAGGTGTGACCAGCAGAAGAAAGGGGGTGTTGATGCCCCTGTATAAGTCATTGGTGAGGCCCCACCTGGAGTATTGTGTTCAGTTTTGCTTATCTTGCTAAGGATGTAAAAAGAATTGAAGCGGTGCAAAGAAAAGCTATGAGAATGGTATGGGATTTGCGTTACAAGACTTATGAGGAGAGACTTGCTGAACTAAACATGTATACTCTGGAGGAAAGGAGAAACAGGGGTGATATGATACAGATGTTAAAATATTTGAAAGGTATTAATCTGCAAACGAACCTTTTCCGGAGATGCGAAGGCGGTAGAACGAGAGGACATGAAATGAGATTGAAGGGGGGCAGACTCAAGAAAAATGTCAGGAAGTATTTTTTCACGGAGAGAGTAGTGGATGCTTGGAATGCCCTCCCGCGGGAGGTGGTGGAAATGAAAACGGTAACGGAATTCAAACATGTGTGGGATAAGCATAAAGGAATTCTGTGCAGAAGGAGTGGATCCTCAGGAGCTTAGTTGAGATCGGGTGGCAGAGCCGGTGGTGGGAGGCGGGACTGGTGGTTGGGAGGCGGGGATAGTGCTGGGCAGACTTATACGGTCCGTGCCAGAGCCGGTGGTGGGAGGCGGGACTGGTGGTTGGGAGGCGGGGATAGTGCTGGGCAGACTTATACGGTCCGTGCCAGAGCCGGTGGTGGGAGGCGGGACTGGTGGTTGGGAGGCGGGGATAGTGCTGGGCAGACTTATACGGTCTGTGCCAGAGTCAGTGGTGGGAGGCAGGGATAGTGCTGAGCAGACTTATACGGTCTGTGCCAGAGCCGGTGGTGGGAGGCGGGGCTGGTGGTTGGGAGGAGGGGATAGTGCTGGGCAGACTTATACAGTCTGTGCCCTGAAGAGGACAGGTACAATTCAAAGTAGGGTATACAGAAAAAGTAGCACATATGAGTTTATCTTGTTGGGCAGACTGGATGGACCATGCAGGTCTTTTTCTGCCGTCATCTACTATGTTACTATGAGGGGCATAATGGAACAGAAACGCCTATCTCCATGGGCGTTAATCTCCGAGAACGGGTCCGTGAAGGGGCGGAGTGAACCGTATTTTCATAAAAAAATAGACGCCCATGGTTTATTCGCCAAGGTGTGAGCTGGGCGTTTTTGCTTTTCAGCGATAATGGAAAATGAAATCGCCCAGCTCAAAAACGAATAAATCCAAGGCATTTGTTCGTGGGAGGGGCCAGGATTCATAGTGCACTGGTCCCCCTCACATGCCAGGACACCAACCGGGCACCCTAGGGGGCACTTTTACAAAAACAAAAAAACAGGTAAAAGAGCTCCCAGGTGCATAGCACCCTTCCCTTGGGTGTTGAGCCCCCCAAATCCCCCTCAAAACCCACTGCCCACAAGTCTACACCATTACTATAGCCCTAAGAGGTGAAGGGGGGCACCTACATGTGGGTACAGTGGGTTTGGGGGGGGTTGGACGACTAAGCATTAAGCAGCACAATTGTAACAGGTAGGGGGGGATGGGCCTGGGTCCACCTGCCTGACGTCCACTGCACCCCCTAACAACTGCTCCAGGGACCTGCATACTGCTGCTTGGGAGGAGGGTATGACATTTGAGGGTGAAAGTAAAAAGTTGTGAAACATCATTTTTTTGTGGTGGGAGGGGGTTAGTGACCACTGGGGGAGTCAGGGAGGTCATCCCCGACTCCCTCTGGGGGTCATCTGGTCATTTAGGGCACTTTTTGGGGCCTTATTCGTGAAAAAACAGGGTCCAGGAAAAGTGCCCTAAATTCTAGCTACAAACGCATCCATTATCGGCGAAAGGCGCCCATCTCTGTTCGGGTGATAACCACGCCCCAGTTCCGCCTTCACCACGCCTCCGACACGCCCCCGTCCACTTTGTCCGCATCCGCGACGGAGTGCAGTTGAAAGCGTCCAAAGTTCGGCTTTCGATTATACCGCTTTATTTGTTTTTGTGAGAAAGACGCCCATCTCCCGATTTAGGTCGGAACTTGGGCGTTTTTCTCGTTCGATTATAAGCTGGCCAGTTACCCAGTACAGATCACTGTGGCACTCCACTAGCCACCCTTCTCCATTGAGAATAAGGGCCATTTAACCCTACATTCTGTTTTCTTTCCAATAACCAATTCCTAATGCATACTCCTATCCCATGACTCCTTAATTTTCTCAGGAATTTTTCATGAGGAACTTTTTCAAAAGCTTTCTGAAAATCTAGATACACTACATCAACCAGCTCACCTTTATCAACATGTTTATTCATACCTTTAAAGAAATGAGGCAAGACTTCCCTTGGCTGAATCCATGCTTACTCCGTCCCATTAAGCCATGTTGGTCTATGTGTTTCCACTATTTTGCCCAGCAATGAAGTCAGGCTTGCCAGTCTGTAATTTCCCAGATCACCCCTGGAACCCTTTTTAAAAAGTCAGTGTTACATTGACCATCCTCCAATATTCATGTACTGGATGATTTTAACAACAGGTTACAGATCAATAACAACAAATCAGCAATTTAATGTTTCAGTTCTTTCAGTACCCTAGGCCACATGCCATCTGGTCCAGGTGATTTACTCCTCTTTAATTTGTCAGTTTGGCTTAATGCGTCTTCTATGTTCATTGAGATTTCTTTCAGTTTATCTGCATTGTCACCCTTGAAAGCTATTTCTGGTACACGTACTTAGCATCTTCTTCTGTAAAGACTGAAGCAAAAAATTCATTCAGTCTCTCCGCAATGGCCTTGTCCTCTCTGAGTGTCCCTTTTGCTCCTTTTCTGCTTCTGATATACCTGAAAAAGTTGTTACTATCATTATTTGTCTCTGTGGCATGTTTCTCTTCCTATTTTCTTTTAGCCTTCTTTATCAATGCTTTGCATCTAACTTGCTAGTGCTTATGCTGCTTCATATTTTCTTTATTCGGGTCCTTTTTCCATTCTTTGAAGGATGTTCTTTTGGCTCTAATAGCTTCATTTACTTCACCTTTTAATCATGTTGGCAGTTGTTTGCTCTTCTTTCCACCTTTGTAAATATGTGGAATACATCTGGTCTGGACTTCCAAGATGGTATTTTTTAACAACATCTATACCTGATTTAAAGTTCTAACCTTTGCAGCTGATCCTTTTAACTTCTTTAAACCATTTTCCTCATTTTATCATAGTTGTCCTTTCGAAAATTAAATGCTGCTGTAGTAGATTTCCTTTGTGACTTCACTCCAGATATTAGCTCATACTATACCCCAGGGGCGTAGCCAGACCTCACGGTGGGAGGGGGGCCAGAGCCCAAGGTGGGGGGGGGGCACATTTTAGTCTGCTACCCCACTGCCTCACCACTCCCCCTCACCTCGCCGCTTCCCTTCACTGCCTCATCGCTCCCCCCGCCGCACCCCACAGTAGCAAATATCTTTGCTGGTGGGGGTCCCGAAATGAGCATGCTAAGTTTCACTTAAAGGAATGTGCAGGACATCAGGAGAAAGAAAGAGCATAGGGCAGGGAATGCAGCGCGCCGGAGACCAGCGCGGAAGAAGGCTTTGGCTGGTGAGGGTTGGGAACCCTTGCCAGCAAAACCAGGGGCCCAGATGAAATTTGAGGGAGGGGCCAGGCCCCCGTGGCCCCACCTAGCTATGCCACTGCTATACCCTGCATTCCACTAAGGACTAAATCTAAAATAGCAACTCCTCTTGTCAGGTCCTGGACCAGTTGCTCCAAGAAGCAGTCATTTATTATGTCTAGGACTTTTTCCTCTCTGGCGCTCTCTGGTGTAACATTTATCTAATCAATATTGGGGTAATTGAAATCACACATTAATATATCAATTTGCCAGCTTTCCTAGTTTCTGTAAACATTTCTTCATCTGTCTGATTGTTCTGTCTTGGTGGACGGTAGTACAGCCCTACCAGTATACTCCTTCCCTTTACATATGGAATTTCTATCAAAAGATTCCATGCTGCTATCTATTTCATGCAGAGTGTTTATTTTGTTTGTCTCAATTCCCTCTTCAACATACAGTGCAACCCCCTCCAATCTGATCCATTCTATCGTTGCAATATAACTTATACTGTGTTAACACAGTGTCCCATTGATTGTCCTCCTTCCACCAGGTCTCTGAGATGCCTATTGTATGTACCTCTTCATTTAGTGATATATATTCAAACTCTCCCATCTTAATATTTTAGGCTTCTAGCATTTATATATAGACAATTCAAATTCTGTTTTTTTCCTTATATCTACAAGCTGCTTAGAATTTGACGGGGATAATTTGCATCCTTTACTCTGCTCTCTCCTTAATACACTTGGCTGTCTTTCACCATTGTTGAAACATCTCTATTGGGATTCCCTAAATGTCCTGTTTCAATAGTACCTTTCAAGGATACTCCACTCCAAACCATGCACTCCTGGGCAACTGTCGGCTTTCCCCTCCATCTTAGTTTAAAAGCTTCTCTATCTCCTTTATAAATGTTAGTTCCAGCAGCCTGGTTCCATCCCAGTTATTGTGGAGTCCATCCTTCTGGAATAGGCTCCCTCTTTCCTAGAATGTTGTCCAGTTCCTAACAAATCTAAATCCCTCATCCCTGCTCTATTGTCTCAACCGTGCATTGAGACTTTGGATCTCTGCCTGCCTCTTGGGTCCTGCACATGGAATGGGAAGCAATTCCAAAAATGCTACCTTGGAGGATCTGGATTTCAGCTTTCTACCTAAGAGCCTAAATTTGGCTTCCACAATCTCCCTCCCACATTTTCCTACGTATCCCATGTATTAAAACATAAGGTGCAATTTTCCAAAGATTTTCCAAGAAACTTTGGGAATTACCTGGACAAATCTTTTCTTTTTGATTTCTTGCCCATGCAGACCAGTTAATTTTAGACAAGGCAACTACCTCACCAAAAATTAACTGATTAAGGGCTTGATTTATTACAAGACACAATCACATTATGGTGCATTAATGCATTATGGGCAGGATTCAGTAAATGGTGCTAAAAGGTAGGCACTGGCAAAAATTCACACTCAGCACCAATCTATAAAAGGTGGTCAGGGCCCATAGCTATGTCCCTTTTAAACTGCATGCTTTAGAATCTAGACGCAGGTCATTACAGAATATGCTTAGCGAGTAATGCGCGTAAAATCTAATTACTGCCAATTAATGCTCATTATAACTTGTTAGGTGCTGTTAAAAATGTTGATTGGCTTGTTAAACCAATTAAGTTACATGCATTGTTATGGATTATGTTTAGATTTCTGCACAGATCACTAAGCATGCTGTATAGAATACGGCAGAAGGCCTTACGCCAACTGAAACCTGGTATAAATCCTGGCATGCAACTTGGGCAAACAGCCCCCAATTACTGCGCGTAATTCTTTGGAACACCCCTGACCCACCCATGCCCCTCCCATATCCACACCCCCTTTAGGGTTGCACGTGAGATTTGGGTGCAGATCTTTATAGAATCACTTAAATCCAAATTGCTTATTATGTGCTGTTATGAATGTTGGTTAACTTGTTAAGCCAATTAAGTTATGTGTATTGTTATGGAATACGCTTAGATTCTGGCGCAGAACACTAGGTGCTAAATAGAATTCAGCATCAAATGTACACATGCTAACCTCATAATTAAAAAAAAAAATTTTGAGTGGGCATGTCAGGGAGATGGAGAGTGGGCATTCCTGTGCTAATCAATTAGCGTAGTTACATTACTGCACACTAACTGATTAGCAGAGCTCTAAAGGCAGTAGAAGAGAGAGGCATGCCCAAATTTTCAATGAAATGATTGAGCTTGGCCACCAAAATACCTGTTCTAAAGTTAATTGGATGAATTAGCCAAAAATGAAGACATTATAATGCCTTGTATCGCTCCATGGTGTGACCGCGTCTCAAATATTGTGTTTGATTCTGGTCACCGCATCTCAAAAAAGATATAGTGGAATTAGAAAAAGTACAGAGAAGGGCGATGAAAATGATAAAGGGGACGGGGCAACTTCCCTATGAGGAAAGGCTAAAGCTGCAAGGGCTCTTCAGTTTGGAGAAAAGATGGCTGAGGGAAGATATGATAGATGTCTATAAAATAATGAGTGGAGTGGAACGGGTAGATGTGAATCGCTAGTTTACTCTTTCCAAAAGTACTAGGACTAGGGGGCAAGCAATGAAGCTACAAAGTAGTAAATTTAAAATAAATCGGAGAAAATATTTCTTCACTCAATGTGTAATTAAACTCTGAAATTTGTTGCCAGAGTGTGTAGTAAAAGCAGTTAACTTAGTGGGGTTTAAAAAAGGTTTGGATAGCTTCCTAAAGGAAAAGTACATAGACCACCATTAAAATGGACTTGGGGAAAATCCACTCTTATTTCTAGGAAAAGCAGCATAAAATGTATTGTACTGTTTTGGGATCTTGCCAGGTACTTGTGACCTGGATTGGCCACTGTTGGAAATGGGATGCTGGGCTTGATGGACCTTGATGGTCTGTCCCAGTATGGCAGTACTTATGTAATTTTGACTGGATATACTGCAACTCAATATTGGCCACAGGGTTAATAGTTTTGATTGTTTTTAGACTAGGTTGATCTGGTCCTAGTTTTATCTCATTGAAGAAATGAATTCCTCTATTTTATCTCTCTTAGAAAGTCAGAATTACATGCCCACATATGTAATTGGGTTAAAAAAAAAAAAAAAGGGCTAGGATCCACCTTCCCTGAAACAACAGAATTGATCAGTGGTTTTACTAACAACTCATTTATAGCTCTGACCTATCACACACACACACAAAAAAGAGAAACCTGAAAAACAGATTACATTTTGAGATTTCAATATTTGAAAGAGATGGTGACGATTTTTGGTTTATTAATGGGTTATTCTTTTTTTTCCAGCTTTCATCATACTAAGTAAATGGCAGAAGAAAATCAAACTTCAGTGACTGAATTTGTTCTCCTTGGATTCACCAATATTCCACACCTGAAGATTGCGCTATTTTTCTTATTTTTGGTAATATATATAATGACTATTCTGTTCAATGTTGGGATCATTGTACTAGTAAAGCTAGATGCTAACCTTGAGAAACCAATGTACTTCTTCCTCAGTCATTTGGCTTTTGTTGATCTCTGTTGCTCCTCTGATGTTGCCCCCAAAATAATGGTCAGCCTTTTGTTTGACAATAAAGTTATTTCATACGTGGGGTGTGTTGCACAGCTATATATTTTTTATTGTATTTGCCTGTAAGAACAATTTCCTGCTGGCAGCAATGGCATATGATCATTACGTGGCAATATGTAATCCATTCATGTATCCCATTATTATGACAAAAAGACTTTGTACTCAGTTAGTGATCCTTTGCTACTTTTCAAACGTTTTGCACTCCCTGATTCAGATGGCTACTATCTTCCAATTATCCTTCTGTAGGTACAAAGAAATTAACCATTTCTTCTGTGATATTCCTCACTGATGAAGATCTCCTGCTCAGACACACACATCAATGAGATTGTGATTGCTATCTTTCTTGCCGCTGTAACTGTTTTCTCAATTCTGGTGATTCTTACGCTTTCATTCTCTTCACCATCCTGAGGATCCGTAGTGCAGAGGGAAGATGCAAAGCCTTCTCTACCTGTGCCTCCCATTTTGTCAGCATTGCTTTGTTCTATGGAACAATTATTTTTATGTATATGATATCCAGTTCAAGTTATTCACTACCCTCTTATCTACACTCTGAGGAACAAGGAAGTGAAAACTGTCATTAGAAAAACTATTTCTCTATTACTTTAAAAGGAGTGAAGCCTGTGAAAACTGGGATTACTTTAATCAGCAGGATTTGAATTAGAGACTTAAGTATATGTATTGTTAAATAACTTCTGGTTTTTAAAAGAGAAAGAATGTAATCAGATATATTATTTCTAACTAATATTGGACAAAGTATGTTTTCAATGAAATGACTTGACTATACACCGTATTGGCCTTGAAGAAGCCAACCAGATGATCAATGTGGAATAATGAATTAGATGAGTGATATCTGGGGATAATCAGGTTAATACCACTTTTTTTTTCTGTTTACTGTTTAATTGATCTCCTTGTCTTGTTTCACTCTCCCTATTTAGTGGTCTAAGGAAGAGAATAGAATTACCTGACTGAAATAATTCCTATATATTACTTTCTCTGTATTTCCAGAAGTTATTTTATCACTTGTAAAAATTTAAATGGTTATAAAGAAAAAAAAAGAAAAAAAAAAGAAAAACTATTTCTAGATGTATTTCTTCTCAGAAACTGAATTCCATTAACATGGTATACCCATGAAAAGGTCATTTATCCAGTAAAATAATAATGTCCTTATGCCATTATAGATTATTTAAATTTGATTTTTTTTCCAATGAAAATGTTGACAAACACTGTACAGTGTCTCATATATGTGTGCTATAGCAGGTGTACTCTAATATATGCCTATAATTAAATTCAATATTTTGAGCTACTGATTTGTAAAAATCATCATTTCCTTTTAGATTTATTAGCTTCCAAGCAAGGAACTGTATAGTTCAAAGTGCAACAAATGATATTATGTACAGAAGAGAACTTATTCCAACACAGTTGCATTTAAGAGTAGGTGAAGAATTTAAAAGCAAGGCAGATGTAACATGGTAAGTGGGGTAAGCATGACAGGGGTGATGATGACATTTTGGGACATCAGACTACAGAAAAAGAATGAAATTGAGAAATGAAAAATAAGAAAAAGTAAAACGTGAAGGACTCAAAAAGTTCTACACTCTAGGTTGCCAGAATTTTATACCCCTGAATCAGCAGCTGCGTTGAGGACCACTCCATCTTAGCATGTGCCACTCTTATTAGCATTAAGCCAGGCAGAGCAGGAAGAAACTGTAGTTGTGGATGATATCAAGATTTGAAATAGCATGGACACCCCTCAGGGAGTGGAAAACATGAAAATGGATCTGTAAAAGTTAGAAGAATGGTCTAATGTTTGGCAATTAAAATTTAATGCAAACAGGTGCAAAGTGATGCATTTCGGGAGTAGAAATCCAAGGGAGCCAGGAGGTGAGAGGCTGATATGCATAGTCAGGGAGACTGACCTTGGGGTGATGGTGTCCATGGAAGAAACAAAACAGTGTGAGAAGGTGGTGCCCATAGTCAGAAGGATGCTAAGCCTCATCGAATGAGGTGTAACCAGCAGAAGAAAGGAGGTGTTATTGCCCCTATACAAGTTGCTGGTGAGGCCCCACCTAGAGTATTGTGTTCAGTTTTAGAGGCTGTATCTTGCTAAGGATGTAAAAAGACTTGAAGCAGTCCAGAAGAAAGGGACAAAAGTGAAGAGAGTTTGGAACACTCAAATATATATAGCCTATAGGAAAGAAGGGACAGGGGAGATATGATACAGACATTTAAATACTTGAAAGGTATTAATATAGAAACAAATCTCTTGCAGAGAAGGTGAAATGATAAAACTAGAGGCCATGAGCTGAGGTTGCGGGGTGATAGACTTAGGCGTAATGTCAGGAGATTCTTTTTCACAGAGAGGGTGGTTGATGCCTGGAATGCCCTCTTGAGGAAGGTGGTAGAGACAAAAACAGTGACGGAATTCAAAAGACGTGGGATAAACACAGAGGAACTCTATTTACAAAATGAATGGTATAAAAAAAACCTTAAATGGCTGCATATGTGTGGATGTGTGAGTGATGCTTGGATGGTGACTCCAATTGTGAAGAACTAAGGCCGGTGCCAGGCAGACTTTGTAGGCCTGTGCTCTGTATATGGCAATCCATATACAGAACAATGCACTACTTAGACTGTGAGCCTACTATGGACAGATCCAGTACCTGTAAAATGAAACTGTAAACCGCTTAGGTCTAAGCAGTATATAAATACTTGAATGAATGAATTAATTAATTTAGGATGGTCTAGAAGGGGCTTCAATGGCTCCTTCAGTAGCTGGAACCGAGGACAGTGCTGGGCAGACTTTTATAGTCTGGGTCCTACAAATGGCAAAGACCGGTTCGGATAGGCTGGAGTGGGCTTTAACGGCAATTCTAGTAGTTGGAACATAAGGACAGAGCCGAGTGAACTTCTACAGTTTATGTCCCAGAAACATCAGAGAAAGAACATGATCAAGTATATAATATCACGTTCATTGTTGATTTAATCATGTATTGATAATGAGTGTGACTGTTGGGCAGACTGGATGGACTGTTCAAGGTCTTTATCTGCCATCATTTACTAAGTTACTATTCACTTTATCCAGAAATACATAGACCAGTTCAATGTGGTTTACAAATTAACCGGATAGTGTAACAAGGGGTTAAGAAGAAAAAAAAATAAAAAATACTTACCTGGGAGGCTCTGGAGGGTCCGGGAGCTGCTCCAGGGTGAGTGAACTGTGGCAGCTTTGGGGCCACGGTGGTGCTGCCAGGAGCGGCGGTTTTTTTTTAAAGTATTCAGTTTTGGGGCCGAGGGGGACGCTGCCTGAGGCAGCATTTTCATTTCCTGACTCCCGGGGACGATTCGGCAAGTCCCCGGGAGTGAAGATGCTTTCGGGGCCGGTGCCGTGGCTGGAGACGCTGTTGAAGGCAGCGTGGAAGTGTTTGTACTCCCGGGGCGAAGGATCGAGTCCCTGGGAGTCGAAGATGCAGCAGGGCCGCTTCCGGCGAAGGAGGAGTGCAGGTTGAAGGGGCGGTGAGTTTGGGATGCGTCGCCTGCGTGCGCATGCCCGTTTTGTTTTTTTTAAAAAAAGGAGCTCCGGCGAGGCCTAGAAGCCTGGGCCTCGATTTTTTGCCGGAGCTTCGGAAGATTCGCCGGTTTTTGGGGTTATTTTTATTTTGGGCTCCGTTTTCGTCGGGAGACGAGCTGGACCGAAAATGACGGGAGAGGTCGAGAGAGCAGAAAATCTTCTTTAAGGTAAGGGGTCGTTTGACTAAAAATTTTAATTTATTTATTTTTAAAATGTGAGAATTGCGTTTTTTATTTTTAAAAAATCAGGATTTTTTTAAATTTAAATTCTGTTTTCAGTTTTGGGGTCGGGGGATTTTTTGGGATTTTTTGGGTGATTCAGTTTTTGAATTTTTATATTTTTGAGGGGTGTTTTGGGAAGGGGCTGATTTTATGAGGTCAGGAAAGGGTTAATTTAATTTATTCGACGGGGTATGTGAAGGAAGGGTTAATTTAATTTTTGATCGGGTTTTTAGGGAATTTGGGATTTTTAAAAGGGGATTTAAGTGGAATAAGGGTAGGCGGATAGTAAAAAGGGGTATTTTTAAATTTTAAAAAACATGATTTGATAGGGGACGGGAAGTTTTATTAGTGTGGAAATTTTGGGGTAAATTAATTAAGGTTAAGAGGGGATTTAGATTAATGGAAGAATTTTCCATTAATTCCTATGGGATTTAACTAAACAAAATGGAGATTTAGCACTGCTGGCCAACATTCCGTTGGTCAGCAGTGAATCTTGGAATCTTGGAAGTGGTGACGGATTGGCTCAGGGTCTTCGGAACTGCCAGCGGAAGTTCCGTAACCTAGGATACGGAGTCGCTGGCAGTTATCAGAAGGAGTTGGGAGTGCGGTGAGTGTGGATGTGTGTAGGAGAGGCTGGTGCTATTGGAGAGAAAGGAGGATAAGTGAGAAAATAGGGTAACAAGGGAGGATTTCTTGGAAAGGGATATAAAGTAAGGGAATGAAAGAGGGGGAGGAGTGAGTGATTGTGTTGCTATTTTAGGGATAGAGTTTTTTAATAGTACATAGAAATAGGGGTTAAAATTTCATTAGTGATTAATTGAGTTCAGAAGGGGGTGAGTAGTGTTAGTGGGTTTTGGGAAATGATTATATGATATTATTAGAATATAAGAAGTAGTAATAAGAATAGAAGTAAGAGAGTAAGTGTTTTGTGTGGTTGGGTTCCTGTACCGCTGAAGGCACTCCTTCATTAGCACAGGGAACGCAAAAGAAAAGCTTAGGCTTTAAAGAAAGGGTGATTTGATTATT
Source organism: Microcaecilia unicolor (assembly GCF_901765095.1). Taxonomy (NCBI): domain Eukaryota; kingdom Metazoa; phylum Chordata; class Amphibia; order Gymnophiona; family Siphonopidae; genus Microcaecilia; species Microcaecilia unicolor. The sequence continues at coordinate 638,716,559 of NC_044031.1, read as the reverse complement.
TTAATTTTGAGTTAGGGCTGAGCCACAGTTTGATAATTAAAATCTCACCAAGAAAGAGGGAAAATTTAACTCAGACAGGCAGCTAGGGTTTTGCTCCCTTTTATGTTTATTAAGAGAGGTGAAGGGAGAAGTCAATCCTGTGAATAATTCTGACAGCCGTGCGTTCAGAAGGAGTTTAAGGGCCCCGACGCAAGAAAGACTACGAGGAAACGATTTGGAAGTGAAGCTGCTTCAGCTAAGTGACAGTCAACACAAATTAACAGGGAAAGGACTTATACTTACCTGAACGGAGATAGGAATTCTTTGAAATCCTGAGGGAGACAAAAAGGAAACACAAAGAATCAATTCATTTTTTTATTAGTAAAATTCTATAAATTGAATCTGGGGTATACTATAATAAATAGATGAAAATCTAATACTTATCTGATATCTCTAGTGAAAGTCGTTGCTGGAGGGAGGTTCTGAAAATAAAGGGAAAGGTAATTACAATATTATAGGGACTGTGTTTATCAAGAATGAAAATACATTAGAATGTTAACAATTAGAAAGATTGATTAATACAAATGGTACCATTATAAGACAAAAGAATTTACAAGTTTTTTTATTTGTTCACATTTTGTACTTAAATAAACATTGTTGGGTTCACTTTAAAAGTCTGGTGTTATTTCAGTTCAGGAGTTATCCTAATTTAGTTTTTATTCCTCTCCTGTTCTTTGAGAACAGGAGACGAGGTTAGTGTATTTGATACCTCTCTCCCTGTGTGGCCAAAGAGTCCTGAGCGTGGTCACGACTACAGATAACTAACCCCTCAGAGAAACTATAGCTGCCATCGCATGCCCTATCAGGGAGGGCCGGTGACAATAGTAGCGTTACTATGTAAGTGGGCAAGTCACATAACCCTCAATTGCCTCAGGTATAAAACTTAGATTGTGTGCCCACTAGGGACAGGGAAAGTACCTGTATATAATATATGTAAACTGCTTTGGTTGTATCACAGAAAGGCAGATATCAAATACATGACCCTTTACCCTCTTGTAAGATTGGACACTATGGGACTTGCATCAGAGTTTAATCCATGTCCAATCACACAAGAATAGGGCGTAAAAGCTATAGGATAGATTCTACAAAGGGTTCTAAAAATTAGGCACTAAAAATATGGGCACTAAACACTAATCCTGTAACAGCAATTCCTTATGAAATTGCCATTATAGTAGGCCGTAAGTCGGCATGCGCTTACCTAACTTTAGATCACCTAAAATTGGCAGTTGCATGCATAAGTGAAAGTATTCTGTAACTTATGCATGCAACTGTAACACATGGGTGCCCATGTGCATGCCCTGTTTTTAGTTGCGTGCTACAGCATTTCAGAGCTGTTTTTATAGAACAGTGCCTAAGTGCAGTTATGCACAAAACTACAAATTAGTGTCATTTAGCACCAATTAACGCTGCTTAAAGGTTATTATTGAAGAAGAAGAAGAAGATACTAATGTTTAGGTAATTTTCAGTGTTTGAGAAATGTATAGAAGACAAAGATTTAGATTTCTGTCCATTATCATTATTATGGATTTCTAATTCTTATTTTTGTTTCTTTGGCCCATTTGATGTGAGGGCAAGTTCCATAATGTGGTCTATAACTATTTGTTTTCCTCACTTTAGTTTTCTGTTCTAGGCAAAGTATAGTGTAGCTTAAACAGCCAGCTAAACCATCTCCAAGCAGAAGCTTTACAAGTAGACTCTCAGTTCTTAAACAAAATCTTCTTTATTGTAGTACTCAGAATAAATAAATAAAATCCAACTTCCAGTTCAGTTGCTTGGACAGAATTATCGCCTTCTGCATATAGAGTCTGCATTTAGCCACCTCAGAGGCAAGGAGATGGCCAGAACCTCAGCCCAGCTGAGAGGAAAAGCTGTAACACTAAAAGGGGAATAAGGGGGAGTAACTCAGAGAAACTGAATGGGGAGTGACTTAGGGAGATGGTGAAAATTACAGTAGATTAAAGAAGGATCAGCCCCTAGAACAGCTGCTGATCACAAAGGCATACTAGCAAGACTAGGCTTTCTTACCTGTGTAAGGAGAAGAAAAGGGAGGGCTGGCCCTAGCTCATAACCAAGAACCAAAAGGAAAGCTCACAAGGAGTCAATCACAGGATACTGCAAACCATAGGTGTGAGTGTGTGTGTGTGGGGGGGGGGGGGTGCTATCTATACACAGAAAATGCAACTGAATACAAATAATAGTCATACTAAATATACATAAAAATGTACCCTGCTTCCATAAATATGTAGATACCACTATTTAACTCCTCAAACTATAAACATTATAAACATGCAAAGTCCATTATATCTGGATCTTAAAACTTGACATCTTGCTTGTCTGTGGTTCACTGTTGCTCTGGCGACTTCTCTCTTGCAGTTTTGCAGGAGCTGAAATGAGAGACAGGCAACACAAACAACAAACAACACAAAGGAGACAGAAAAGTCTCTGAGTCCCTTGAGTGGACAGTGGTCCAAGGAGTCTCCATCTCTTCTTTGTGTGGATCACTGGCTCAGTAGTGGCTCTGCTGAAGAAGTTTTTTGTCTTCCAGGGAAGTCTTGTGTTGAAGTTCCCAGGTAGTGCCAAGTTATCATTGAAGATCTGTAGTTCTACATCTTTGATGACACTTTGGTAGTCAATGTCTGGTATCTCATCCACTGGTTGATGAGAAGAAAGTGCAATCTTTTATGACAAGCAGTACTGAGTGCTGAAGGGATGTAAGTGCATGGGATGTGCAGTTGTTCAAGAGTCTTTAGAGAATCTTTCCACTTCTCCCATTCTTGTTGCATTTCTGGTAGTAATGGAATATCCCACTAATCAGTATTTTGGGAAAGCTCCCTCAGTAGAGATTTTCCTTGAATGGTGCTGAAGTCACAAACCCTAGTGGGTCATATAGACTATTGACTGTAGACAAGACATATCTGTATGTATATGGCTTCTCTTGGATAGCAACTTGAAAGGCTTCTCTGGAAGGGTGTCTACTCTTAGATGTAGATCCTTTAAATCTTTGGCATGATGCTCTGCAAGCAATGCTTTCATTATTTCTGGATTGTTAGAGGCAATATATGAAATCTCAGTTGGCTTATGTCAGCATTGCTTGTGTTCTCTTTAGCATGTAGGTAAGGACTTCAAACCATCGTCAACGTAAAAGTCTTTTTCAATGAAGCATCTGGCATCTGTGTCATATTCTCTTTCACTCTCTTGGGCTGTCCTTCCCTGGGTCAAGTGGGGTCCAGACAGGAGTGATCTCCAGTCACTCCTGCCCTTGTGAGTGCCAGGTTCAAATGGTGCAGGAGATCTATAATGGTAGTACCATGAGACTACTGCTAGGGGTCACTAGTGCTATTTTGAATCCAGCGCCACAAGGGCAGGAGTGAGTAGACCCCAGGGAATAAGAAAAGTAGGCTTTGGGGAGGAGTGTCTATGGTTGAGTGGGGGAGGAGTAGGGATACTCCTCCCCCTGCCTGGGTCATGGTTTTGCTTACCCACATCGCTGTAGCGCATTTGTTTCACTTTCCCCACTGTGCAACAAAACAACTCAGGCTCCAAGGGGCGGCGGTTTTTTTGTCAGCTGGGCGGCAGCGGTTCGGGAGAGGAGAGGGATGTCGCCGGCGCTTTTTGAGGGCGGTTGGCAGGGGGAGGAGTAGGGAAACACGCGGAGCGTGTTTCCCTACTCCTCCCCCTGCCTGGGTCGCGGTTTGTTGCTGTGCGTCAGGCTGGTGACGTCATCCGAGATGCAGCCAATCAGTGGGATGATCTACTCCATCTACCAGACCACCTTCGAGAGATCCACGGTTCCAGGCAGCCTCAGAACGTTGGAGGTGAGAATTATTATATAGGATGAAAAGAACAAATTTCAGTGGCCCATTTTTCACAGAGTGTAAAGATATTTTAACCCATGGAAAAATGTTTGAAAATTGATCTCCTTGAGTCTTACAGAAACTTCATTAATTGGTCCACTCGGGACTGCATGGCTTGCAATTGATTTTTCACTGGTAGTACTTTTAGGATCTTGTCCCAGGTGCATGTCAGCTCATTATAAATACTGCAAAAAATAATGATATCCTTTTAGGAGAGAAATACAACATTTTATTTATGAGCAAGTACAGTAAGCTTACATTGATGTCTGATATAGTGGAAGTCTGAGCCTCATTCATGGGGAATCAGTAAATTACCGGTCTCTGGTGGTGAATGGAATTCTTCTGGGCAGCATTGTTCTGGGTCTGCTGGTTGTTATGGAAGGAAGTAAAATTGCAGATTTCAATTATTCTTTGTTAATTCATGTCAATTTCTTCACATTTTTTACTTTTTTAGCAGATTTAGAGGCCCTTTTACCAAACTGCGGTAAAAAGTGGGCTTAGCATGTCCTTAAGTGGGTCATTCCTGTGCCCTAAAACCATTTTTACTGCAGGGGTAAAATGGCAGCATTTTCTATTTTCTCTATTAATGGTGATGCACTAATTTTCCCATTAGCATATGAACCCCTACCACCACCTACCTTGGAGGCAGTAAGGGCTCACACGTTATGCACGTGCTAATCGGTTAGATCACGGCAAAGTGGCTGCGTTAACCGATTAGCACTGAACATACCTGCTGTCCACTCCCAGACTCAACCCACAGTGCTAAAAAATACATTTTGGGCCCTGTTTACTAAGACATGTTAACATTTTTAATGTGCGCTAATGCTAGAGACACCCATATATTCCTATGGGTGTCTCTAGTGTTAGCGTGGGCTAAAAATGTTAGAGCGCCTACAGCGAGGCTTAGTAAACAGACATACCAAACACCTACTGTACTCCAACTATATAGACCACTACAATAGCTCTTATGGCAGTAGGTATCACCTATATGTGGGTACAATAGGATTGGGGGCGTGGAGAGCTGACACTTTCCACCACAAGTGTAATAGAGTGGATTAAGGGCCTGTTTCCCCTTCTCTTCAGTGTACAGCATTGACCACTAGGCTATTCCAGGGACCTGCTTGCTACTCTAATAGGACTGGCCATAACATCTGAAGCTGTCATAGAGGCTGGTATGTACTGTTTCATTTACATCTTTGCAGGGTGGGAGGGGGTCAGTGACCACTGAAGGAGTAAGGGGGTATCATTCCTTTATTTATTGGGATCTTGCCGGGTATTTGTGACCTGGATTGGCCACTGTTGGAAACAGGATGCTGGGCTCGATGGACCTTTGGTCTTTCCCAGTATGGCAATACTTATGTACTTATGTTATGTACTTATGTACTTATTTCTGCAGGGGTCATCTGGTCATTTAGGGTACTTTTTGTGGGGGGGGTTTCATTAAAAAAACAGGTCTATACCAAAACATCCAACTTAATAGCCTTGGACAGTTTTGCTTTGTTCCATTATGGCAGAAAAATGTCCAAGTTTTAGGAATGCCTGTATCCTGCCCTTAACAGCTCCTGACATGTCCCCTTGTGATCTGAATGCACTTCTGATGGACTTCGTACAAAAACATCTAAAAATTGGTTTTGAAAATACCAATTTGGACCAGGGGCGTATCTGCGTGGGGCCACAAGGGCCTGGGCCCCCGCAGATTTCGCCCTGGACCCCCCTACTGCCGTTAACCCTCACCCGCCTACCGCAGTCAACCCTTTCCCCGCCTACCGCCGTCACCTACCCCCGAGGTCCGCTTCCTCCTGCCGGTTTTTTAAAATATTACTTCAGCTGGCGGGGGACCCCAACCCCCGCCAGCCCAGCCGAGGTCTTGTTTAAGTTCTTCATCCTCGTGCTGTGAAAGCTGTATCCTTCCAGTTGGATGGAGTCTGACGTCGCAGCCCCTGGCTATTGTGGGGTGAGTCCCTCAGTGATCACCCCACCCCTGAAGGGTGGCCTAGCATTTGAGTACCGGCACCTTTTTTGCTAGAAAAAAAATGCACTGCTTCTGTGATACGTGCTGGAATGGCTGAAAAGCTTCTGATGCTTCTAAGTGGTGTGGAAAGAAATTACTTCTTTCACGTTCCCTCTGTTGTTTTATCTCAAGAAAATCCTAAATGCTATTTCAATTCTTCACTTGGGGATTTTCAGTCCAGAAAATTTGTATTACATTTTCAAATAAGTTACAATTGAAATGAACTCCAAAATTAACTTTGTATAAGCATGGGAACAAACATAAATGGGCATGTGACTTGCAAGGTGTAGATTTCTACTACAATCATATGTACAATAAAAGGCTAGTGTAAGACAACCTAACATTACTATTATTATTATTATTAACATTTGTATAGCGCTACCAGACGCACACAGCGCTGAACACCTGACATAGAGAAACAGTCCCTGCTCAATAGAGCTTACAATCTAAAAATACTAGTATAGTAAATTGTTTGATTAGATGGCTTATGAAGCTTGACTCGTTTTTAGATAGGTTTGCCTTGAGAATGGACCACACAGTTATTAACAGACTAGATGTTCGTTTCGTATAGGTTAGTAAAACTGTGTTTCACCACAAAATGGATGTTAAGCGTATTAAATATTTTTCATTATTTCTTGGAGTGCAATTGCAGTCAATATATGAAAGAGCTGAATGCTTATTAAAGATAAATCCAAACCATATACTGTAGAAACGATCTCCTTATTACTTTGGAGTAATGTATAAAAAACAGTACGAGGAAGAAAAGACCTCAAAACCTGGCTCATTTAACACCCACTGTCTTCAAAGCACTTGCCAGGTCCAAAATCATCATTGGCCAAAAACCTCCTCCAATTGCATAGTTTTGTTTTGTTTTTATTTCTGCTTTGATTCTGATTTTCAGTCTTCATACAAATATTGAAACCAAAAAATCAACTTATGCACACTGAAAAATAATAATTGATAATTGAAGTCACTTAACTTCCAAAACTCTTCCTTCTAAGACTCTTCAAGCTGTTGAACACCTGGTGCCAATACTCCCGACAGGGACCCGTTTCGTCCACCAGCTTTCTCAAACAAAGTATCACTGGCGCATCATTGTGTTCATATAAAGATCAAAGCAGCCAGTGGGCGAAATGGGTCCCCGTCGGGAGTTTCGGCACCAGGTGTTCAACAGGCTGTCATTAGTAATTATGTGCAGACCTATTCTACATCCCCATTCTGTAACCTGGGCATCTAACATATCTTGTGCGCAACTCCAAAGGGGGTGTGGCCAGAGGAGGGGCATGGGTAGGTCAGGGGCATGGCCAGGATTTAGGTATGCAGTTATAGAATATTTGCATTTCCATACCTAACTGATGGTATTTGGGTGCAAGCATTTACACCAATTTCTGGCTGGGGTAAGTGGTTACGGCCAGGGCCGCCGAGAGGGGAGGCAGGGGGGGCAAAATTCCCCGGGCCCGGGCCTCCAAGGGGGGCCTGGCGCCGGAGTCAGGCTGCCGGTGCTGCAGTCGCTGGTCTCACCTGCCTGCCTCCACGGCTCCAGGCCCCCTTCATTCAAAGTGGCAGTCACAGATCGCCTCTCTTCTGGCCTTCCCTCCCTGTGTCCCACCCTCGCGGAAACCGGAAGTTACATCAGACGAGGGCGGCAGGGAGAGAAGGCCAGAAGAGAGGCGAAGGCCACTTTTTACTACAGCTTAGTAAAAGGACCCCTTAGGGCCTTATTCTTTAAAGGTTATGCTCCTAAATTTATGCTTCTAAAATTTTATGCTTCTAATTTATGAGCATAATTTAGGCTGCAAAGGACTTAAATACAAATCAACTTACGCATCCAGTTTTTCCTACATAAGCACACAACTGTGGAACGCATTACTGAAAGCCTTGAAAACGACATACGACCACCTAAACTTCCGGAAAACACTAAAAACTAACCTGTTTAAAAAGGCATACCCTACCGTTCCAACTTAAATGCCTGATCTCTGCAACACAACAAAACTAAAGTACGTAATGGACATAACACAACTCTTCCGATGTATGATTCCCTAATGTGGCTGTGCCACACGATCTTTACCTACCATAACATCACTTTGTATTTGTTTATACCGGAGTCAGCAAACGCCTCTCCAGTACTATGTAAACCACATTGAGCCTCCAAATAGGTGGGAAAATGTGGGATACAAATGTAACAAATAAATAAATTAGGAGCATAATCTATTTTTGGAGCATACAGTATGCTCGTAATTTTGGAGCATAAATTTAGAATAAGGCCCTTAGGGGGTCTTTTACAAAGGCGTGGTAGCGTTTTTAGCGTGTGCTAAATGCTAGAGAAGCCCATAGGAATACATAGTAACATAGTAGATGACGGCAGAAAAAGACCTGCACGGTCCATCCAGTCTGCCCAACAAGATAAACTCATATGTGCTACTTTTTGTGTATACCCTACCTTGATTTGTACCTTCAGGGCACAGACCGTATAAGTCTGCCCAGCACTATCCCTGCCTCCCAACCACCAGCCCCGCCTACCACCACCGGCTCTGGCACAGACCGTATAAGTCTGCCCAGCACTATCCCCGCTTCCCAACCACCAGTCCCGCCTCCCACCACCGGCTCTGGCACAGACCGTATAAGTCTGCCCAGCACTATCCCCGCCTCCCACCACCAGCTCTGCCAGAAGCATAAATACATGTACATCTCTAGCATTTAGCGCATGCTAAAAATGCTAGCGCACCTTTTTATAAGGTTCCTTAATGTGGTTAAGTAAAAGGGCCCCTAAATAGATTATACCAGCTGTCTGTTGCGTGAAATGACCTAATATTATCTGGATAAGAGTGATGTGTTGGCCACCCTGCAATTAATGGTTAACTCACTTTGAATATTGGTCTGAATAATTGTGAACAGCTTCTCTATCTCACAGAAATTACCTAGAAGGGAAAACCTATAACTCATAGCTCAGACTCTGTGCTTGCATTTTTGCCAAAAAGATAATGGAACATAATAATAATAGAAAAGTATTTAAGACTCAGGGGCTCCTTGTGATTCCCAGTCCAATATCCTTTATCTTCTACATCACACCTGTTTCATCTCATTTGAGCAGTAGACACAGTAACTTTTGTCCCTGATAGGTGTCTTGCTTCTGTACTTCTTAACCCCTAGGAGATGAATTCTGTCTACATCAACTGCTTATTCTCAAGTGATGAACTTCTGGGAAAACTGGAAGCCCCAAAGGTTCCAAACATTTGATTATAAGCACTCTATATTGCCTGATAAAAACAACAGAAAGCATTACTTACTCATTCTTTAGATTTCAAATGGTAATCAAGCTGACAAAAGATAAACTCAAAATGAAAGCATCCAAAGAACAATGAACACTGAACATGACCAGAATTTTCTGCATATGTTTCTCAATTATTAAAGCGACATATATTATGCTGATGAGCCACTAAGGTAATAAGGTATGTTTGTTCTACTATCTGAAACACTGAAGGTGTGTATTGATAAGGTCATTTCGTTATGCAGTCTATAATACATGTATGGGATATATTCTGCTGTTTTTAATCTTCAGATTGAATTCTGATTATTTTCTCTCTGCACTAAGGGCCTCTTTTATTAAACCATGCTAGTGATTCCTGAGTGGCACATGCGATGCAGCCCATTTGCGCCAGGAATCGATGACATAGTTTAGTAAAAAAAGGCCCTAAGTTCTATTTGTAAAGCAATATGAATATTTATGTTGGTTCAATATTCAAAAAGCATAACTTAGCTACTTAAAGACTGAAATATATGTGATCCCCCCCCACCCCCTTAACAGAAAAAATCATGGCGTACTTTATAGAATGGGCCTAAACTTCCACGAGGTTTATTAAATACACTGAGCGCCCGTCTGCGTGACTAAATTTAGTCGTGGCTATTTATGCCAAGTAAAACTTGGTATAAATTCCGACCCCTAAATTAGGCTTGTAGTTTTCAGAACACCCACAACTGCCCATGCCCATGGCCATACCCCCTTTTTGGCAGCGCACATTAGAATTTACATGGACCACATTACAGAATATGCTTAGCACGTACTGTGCGTAAATTCTAATTACTGCCAATTAGTGCTGATAATTGCTTGTTAACATCCAATTATCAGCACTAACTAGCTTGTTAACTAATTAAGTTATGCGCATTGTTATGGAATACGCTTCAATTTCCGTGTGGAAATCTCAGCATGATCTATAGAACTTGGGCATTAATGCTAAGCTCCGTTATAAAATTAGCATTAATCCGGGCTTTCTCTAACACCCAGTTTTTGGCACTGATTTATAGAATTTCTCCCTTTGCCTGCATTGAAAACCTCTAATGTGCTCTAAAATTGTTATTAAAAGAAGAGGTAACAGTATTTTTATTCTGGTACCATGGAGCCTATTTTCACAGCTTCCTATGGATGTCCACTCTATTTTAATAGATTCACATTCCCACTCTTCCAATTCTGTGGCAGTGGTCCAGAGGGTGGGATCCGTTAATCTGCTGGAATCTTATGTAATGGGTTTTAAATCTGACTACCAAATGTGACTCTTAACAATACTTCTGTATCTTTCTCTGGAGGTCTACAAATATTGTCTTCACAGCATCTACTTAAGAAACCCACAACCTCACCAGTATATAGAATATCTCCATACACATAATGTAAATTAAAAGCATCCAACAACATCTCCCCACTTCATTCTTATTTTGAATATGTTGGCTAAATCTCAGTCCTCTTCCTCTTCCTCTATCTATGTTGCAGGTCTGTAAAACACATCATTGGATATGGGGGTAGTGGGGTGCCATGTCCCCTTATCAAGATAACCCTCAATCTATTTTGATTTTCCTCACTTTTAAATTAATTTCTGGGTCTACAGCTTGCATATCGGGGGCGGGGAGGGGAGATTTGCAGATCTGAAATTATATTTTCTAGACTAACAGTGGTCAGAAAACAACAAGGCAGTTGGTCCGCCAAATCCAATACGGAAAATGAAACAATGAGGCAGACCTTGTAAAAAATGCTGCAGCGTTTTTTTGAGAGACTGTTCCCAGAATCTAGCTTTCTATGCTTTTACAGCCACACCAGCCTGATTTATTTTGAAGTCGTATATCAGCTGGTGACCTATTGCCCTTGACTCAGCCATTTTTATACTGGTGAAACATGGCCATGTCGGGCATTTTATGTTGAATACCTGGGACCTTTTAATCTACTAATACACTGCTTTTTTTTTTTGAAAACACATTTTTGAATTCCGTTACCGTTTTCATCTCCACCACCTCCCGCGGGAGGGCATTCCACGTATCCACCACTCTCTCTGTGAAAAAATACTTCCTGACATTTTTCTTGAGTCTGCCCCCCTTCAATCTCATTTCATGTCCTCTAGTTCTACCGCCTTCCCATCTGTGGAAAAGGTTCGTTTGCAATACGTTGTTTTACATATTGACTTCACATAACATTACATGATTAAGCTATGCTGTGGTCAAATTTTGCACAGATTAGATGGACCACACAGGTTTTCATTTGCCATCATTTACTACATTTCTTTGTAACATATTTAAATTTACTTAGGGGCCCTTTTACAATGGCACTGGAAGGGCCAATGTGCATACAGCACATGCCAAATTGGCACTACCACCCGGCTAGCGTATGATCTGAGCGGTAATTCCAAATTTAGCATGTGCCAAATCCTGCAGTAGAAAATAACTTTCTACCATGGGCTGCTTACCTGGTGGTAAGCAGCAGTTGGCGCATGCTGCAGGTTTACTACTACTAGTACTACTACTTAACATTTCTAGAGCACTACTAGGGTTACGCAGCGCTGTACAAAATAAACAAAGAAGGACGGTCCCTGCTCAAAGGAGCTTACAATCTAAATAACGAAATGTCAAGTTGGGCAGTCTAGATTTCCTGGGTAGAGGTGTAGAGGTTAGGTGCCGAAGGCAGAAAGGGCGGAGCCTGGAGTTGGCGGTGGTGGAGAAGGGTACTGAAAGGAGGGATTTGTCTTGAGAGCGGAGGTTACGGGTAGGAAAGTAAGGGGAGATGAGGGTTGAGAGGTAAGGAGGGGCTGCAAATTGAGTACATTTGTAGGTTAGTAGCAGAAGCTTGAATTGAATGCGGTACCTGATCGGAAGCCAATGAAGTGACTTGAGGAGAGGGGTGATATGAGTGTATCGGTTCAGGCGGAAGATAAGACGTGCAGCAGAGTTCTGAACGGACTGAAGGGGGGCTAGGTGGCTAAGTGGGAGACCAGTGAGGAGTAGGTTGCAGTAGTCAAGGCGAGAGGTAATGAGAGAGTGGATGAGAGTTCGGGTGGTGTGCTCAGAGAGGAAAGGGCGGATTTTGATAATGTTATAGAGGAAGAAGCGACAGGTCTTGGCTATCTGCTGGATATGCGCAGAGAAGGAGAGGGAGGAGTCGAAGATGACACCAAGGTTGCAGGCAGATGAGACGGGGACGATGAGGGTGTTATCAACCGAAATAGAGAGTGGAGGTAGAGGGGAAGTGGGTTTGGGTGGGAAGACAAGAAGTTCGGTCTTGGCCATGTTCATTTTCAGGTGGCGGTTGGACATCCAGGCGGCAATGTCGGATAAGCAGGCCGATACTTTGGCCTGGGTTTCCGCAGTGATGTCAGGTGTGGAGAGATAAAGCTGGGTGTCGCCAGCATAGAGATGATACTGGAAGCCATGAGACGAGATCAGGGAGCCCAGGGAAGAGGTGTAGATAGAGAAAAGAAGGGGTCCAAGGACAGAACCCTGAGAGTGTACTCTGAAGGTACGATGGGAGAGATAAGAGGAGAACCAGGAGAGGACAGTGCCCTGGAACCCAAAAGAGGACAGTGTGTCAAGAAGTAAGTTGTGATTGACAGTGTCAAAAGCCGTTTACTGCGCGGGTAGCGTGTGAGACCTTACTGCTAGGTCAATGGGTAGTGATAAAGTCTCAGGCCAAAAATGGACACACACTGGTTTCAATTTTAGCGAACATCTTTTTTCCGGCCTCTTAAAAAAGGCCCTTTTTTCCTAGATGCAGTAAAAAAATGGCCCAGTGCACACCCAAACAATGTGCTCACACTACTACAGGCCGCTTTTTACCTTGGCTTAATAAAAGGAACCCTTAGTATCCTTTTTTCACACTCAGATATTATCCATCATGAGTTTTTAGAACTTTATTTATTTTATTTATCACATTTATATCCCACATTATCCCAAACAAGTTTGAGTTCAATGTGGCTTACAATAAACAGTATAGAATACATAACAAAGTACATAAGTAATGCCACACTGGGAAAAGACCAAGGGTCCATCGAGCCCAGCATCCTGTCCACGACAGCGGCCAATCCAGGCCAAGGGCACAAGAATAATGCATAAGAAACTAATTTGTTATAAGAATCCAATTTTAAAATACAGTATCATAAACATACTGGGGTACCTATGGATGTTTTACCATTTAGACAATCTTCTAAGAATGAAGCAAAGAGAAGGGTTGGGCGGCAGGGATAGTGCTGGGCAGACTTATACGGTCTGTGCCCTGAAAATGACAGATACAAAACAAGGTAAGGTATACACAAAAAGTAGCACATATGAGTTTATCTTGTTGGGCAGACTGGATGGACCGTTCAGGTCTTTTTCTGCCGTCATCTACTATGTTACTATGTAAATAGAGTAATAACCAATTCAGGTAATAATTAGTTGTTTGAAATATGGTTGTTCTTTGTGAGGGTTTGTTTGAATAGGACCGATTTGAGGATTTTACAGAATCTAGTATATTCCTGTATATTTCTTATTATTCCATGCATGGTCCCAGGGTATGCTGGAGAGCTTTTCTGACTCTGCTTTCTACTCTTTTGACATTCCTCAAAATTGTTCTGCTCCAACAGTTTCTCCACTATTCTCACCACATCACTTTGTATTAGGCTCCACTAGCTTCTGAATAGTGTCCTATCAATTACAGATCATTGTTATTTCATACAATGTTTTCCAGAGTTCTGCTTCTTTCTATTCGATTCTCTCTCGCTATTCCTCCTTCTATCCTTTTCATTCCTCTCTTTGCATGTCTCATGTTAAACATTTTTTAAATCTGTTTAGGATTTGCTCCGCCTTTGTACCTTATCTATGCAACAAGTCCCCTGGTGACATCCAGAAGTTTTCTATATTGACGACCTTTAAGGGTCCTTCTACTAAACCGCTGTAAAAAGTGGCCTGCGGTAGTGTGGGCACATGCTTTTGGTGCACACTGGGCCTTTTTTTTACCGTGGCTGGGAAAAAAGAGTTTTTTAAATGGGGGCAGTAAATGGACATGCGCTAAAATTAAAAGTAAGCGCGTGGCTATTTACTGCCTGCGCCTTTACTGCCACCCACTGACCTAGCGGTAAGGGCTCACACGTTACATGCGTGGTACTCATGCAGCATACACCAATGTGGCCGCGCTGCCGATTACCCCTGGGAATGCCCCCTGCGGTAGAATGCCTTATCCTCTCATCTCACCATAACAACTACAAACCAGCTACCATAAATACCCCAGGACACACACTCCCTATTTCAGACAGCCTAAAAATACTCGGAGTCACAATCGACCGCAACCTCACTCTCGAGAGCCAAGTAAAAACCGTAATAAAGAAAATGTTCTACTCAATGCGGAAACTCAAATGAATAAAACCTTTCTTCCCAAGGGATACCTTTCGTAAACTAATATAATCAATGGTCCTAAGCCATGCAGATTTACTGCAACGGAATCTATGCGGGATGTTTGTACAGCGCTGCGTATGCCTTGTAGCGCTATAGAAATGCTAAATAGTAGTAGTAGTAGTAATTTAAAGAACAACTCACAAAAAAAACTCCAGACTGCCCAAAACATAGCAGCCAGACTACCTCATTTGTAACATTATTACATTACCTGTATTGTAAATAAACCTTTTTAAAGTTGAATATATGGTCTTTTATGTTCTTAGCACATGCCCGTAAACCTTACAGTGTAGGTTAATGTAATTCAACAAATATAATACTTAATTCCCCCTTATTCTTACAATTGCAAATCTTATTACCCTATAGGTAATTGGTGGAGAATAGAATCAAAATATATAATATTTAAGGTAACATTTTAATGTTTAGGATCCATTGCCCCAGGTACAAATAAGTACCTGTATATAATATGTAAGCCGCATTGAACTTGCTATGAGTGTGAAAGCGCGGGGTACAAATGTAATAAAAATAAAATAAATATATGGTAAAACACGATTCAAAAGCGCTAAACCCCTTCGAGAAAAGCTGCATTGGCTCCCAATCAAAGAACGGATCATCTTCAAAATCTGCACATTGGTCCACAAAATCATCTACGGCGTAGTCCCAGGATACATGACAGACCTCATAGATCTACCAACTAGAAATAGACTCAGATCAGCACGATCATACCTAAACCTACATTACCCAAATTGCAAAAGGCTAAAATACAAAACAACTTATGCATCTAGCTTCTCCTACATAAGCGCACAACTATGGAATGGACTCCCGTATGCAGTGAAAACAATACATGACCACCTAAACTTCAGGAAATCATTAAAAACCCACCTCTTCAAAAAAAGCTTATCCCACTGATCCAACAGAAATCCCCACACCCAGCAACACAACATAATCAATGATCATACTGGACAATTTACTATCCTCTTTCCCCTCGACCCCATGACGCCTGATTCACTTCTACCTCATTTGACCACAACACAATCTTGTATTTGTTATCAACCAAAATGGCAAATGCCTTTACGGTACTTTGTAAGCCACATTGAGCCTGCAAATAGGTGGGAAAATGTGGGGTATAAATGTAACAAATAAATAAAATAGGAAAATATTTTCTACCACAGGAAACGGCGCATGCCAACTTCAAAATTACCGCCAGGTGGGTACGCTAACCGGGTAGTGGTGTTGAGTTGGTGCATGCCACATGTGCGATAACCCTACTGCCACTTTGTAAAAGGGCCCCTATATTTTTAATACTAACTCTTCCTGTTTACTAAGCCACGGCAATGCCAGCACAGCCCATTCAAACTGAATGGGATATGTCAGCATTAGTGCATGGTAGCCGCTAGCACAGCTTAGTAAACGGGGGGGGGGGGGGGGGGGGGTAAATATTTTGGCAACCAGTTCTATTACAAAATTACACCTACCTGCTATGTACAGCAAACTCATCCTAAAGATTCCCCAGTCAATCCAGTTTTAAGGATATCTACAATGAAAATGCATGAGAGAAATTCCTCGGTTTCCAATGTGTGTACTTTTGTCTCTTCCATATTCTTTGTGAATATGATGAAAATCTAGTTAGCTATGGGAACCCCAGGAGAGGTTTGACACACTCTCTAAGATTTTCAAAACAAAACAGAGAATCTAAATTAGCTGGCCAAAACGATTTTCACCTTAGATTAAGCTTATAGTCATTTTAATTTACCTCTGTAACAAGGCTCTGAAGCTCAAGAGAGACATTCAAAAATCTTGGCGCAGAGGATGTTCTTTTGGAGCAGGAGGCAGTAATATCCCGGGTCCCTGACGAAGAGAGTCTCAAAACCCTGCAGAGTTGGACACAAACGATATTCTGCCATCATAGACAGCATTTGGCTATCACATTGTAATCGCGTCGGAATCAGTAGTAAAAGACTTTGATCCGCGCTGAACTCTACGATTAGCTGCTGCTGGGTGGTGTGCACACACTGGGCAACACAAAGATAAGTGCGCCTTTTCTATTTAGAACATTTGTCATCATATAAAATTAGAATTGCAGCAGGATTAGTATTATATTGAATTGAACTGAACTAAATTGAATTGAACTGAAACGTTCTTAGGAGCCTTTCTCTTTTTTCTTCAAGTAATTGTTTTGAATGTGCTGTTGTAGTATGTATGGAAGTTATTGACACATTATCAGGTTTATTTTCAAAAGAGAAGGGTGCCTTTCGACACAAATCGGGAGATGGGTGTCCTTTTCCAAGGGTTGCCCAAATTGGCATAATCGAAAACCAATTTTGGGCGCCCTCAACTGCTTTCCATCGCGAGGACAACCAAAGTTCCCGGGAGCATGTCGGAAGCATAGCGAAGGCGGGACCGGGGCGTGCTTAACACATGGGCGTCCTCGGCCGATAATGGAAAAAAGAAGGGCGTCCCTGACGAGCAGTTGGCCGACTTTACTTGGTCCATTTTTTCTTGCAACCAAGCCTCAAAAAGGTGCCCGAACTGACCAGATGACCACCGGAGGGAATCAGGAATGACTAGCCCCTCCCACCCTAAAAAAAAACTTTTAAAATATTTTTTGCCAGCCTCTATGCCAGCCTTAAATGTCATACCCAACTCCCTGACAGCAGTATGCAGGTCCCTGGAGCAGTTTTAGTGGGTGCAGTGCACTTCACGCAGGCAGACCCAGGCCCATCCCCCCTACCTGTTACACTTGTGGTGGTAAATGTGAGCCCTTCAAAACCCACCAGAAACCCACTGTACCCACATCTAGGTGCCCCCTTCACCACTTAGGGCTATGGTAGTGGTGTACAGTTGTGGATAGTGGGTTTGGGGGGGCTCATCACCCAAGGTAAGGGAGCTATGCACCTGGGAGCAATTTCTGAAGTCCACTGCAGTGTCCCCTAGGGTGCCCGGTTGGTGTCGTGGCATGTGAGGGGTCCAGTGCACTACAAATGCTGGCTCCTCCCACGACCAACTTGGATTTGGTCGTTTCTGAGATGGGCATCCTCGGTTTCCATTATCGCCGAAAATCGGGGACGACCATCTCTAAGGTCGATCTAAATGTTGAGATTTGGGCGGCCCCAACTGTATTATCAAAATGAAAGATGGCCGCCCATCTTGTTTCGATAATACAGGTTTCTCAGCCCCTTCGCCGGGACATCCTGCGAGGACGTCCTCAGGAAAACTTGGGCGCCCCGTTTGATTATACCCTCCTTATATACCAGTCTGAAGGGGGCATTGTAAGCATTGAAAAATATTGATTAGTGGTATAAGTGGTATAACATCTGCATGTATGTATAAGTACAATATTTGTATGTTAAAGTATAACAGAGTATACTAGATTAGTGCTTCTTAGTGGGCTGGCTCCTATGTTAGAGTTCAGGAGAGCTAGCACACCAGCCCTGATATTTCAGCCCGTGTCAGTTAATTCATTATAGAATGTATGAGAAATTAAAAAGAGCAGTTCATAGGTAGTAAGGCTTTAGGCTTCTTTAGCACATTTGTTGATTGGAAGATGTATTATGTAGAATGAGATAGTGTGTCCCTAGTTCAATTCAGGATATGTATGGAGATATAAATTGAGAGCTTATTTTTGTAACATATTATTAATCACATACACGTTTTTGGAAATTGGGAGCAAAAGGTTTGCTCAACGGGTGTCATTGAAAAAATCACTCGGAGACATTCCATGATAGCGAAACCCATCCACCCTCTAGGAATAGCCTACTTACTGTGGGCTGTCCGCTTGGGTGAGTATAAACCTCTGAGAATATCTCCATTTCACAGAAATATTTGTGATTGAGCATTTTAAGTGGGGATTTTTTGAATTTCTCGGCTCTCTATTTATATTTTATTTATATTTTCTTGGCAGAGTCAAGTTAACTTGAGAGAACCTTGGTTTGCATTGGTACTAACACATTTGGGGCCAGATTCTATATATGGCGACTATAATCTAGGCTCGTCTGAATTACGCAACTAGCAGTATTCTATACACCATGTCTACATTCAGACATGGTTTATAGAATCGCACAGGCCGGGTGAACGTGCCTAGATTTAGGTGCAGCCATTTATGCCAGTGAAATGCGGCACACTCTCCTGAATTCTGTAACCACTTGTGCTGATTTGATTGCTTGTCCGAACACACCCACACTCCTCCCATTGCCACACCCCCTTTATGGCTATGCACGCTGGAATTGACAAGCACCTCTTTTTAGAAAACGCCTATAAAGATGCATGCGTAAATTCCAATTATTGCCAATTAGTGTTGATAATTGGTCATTATCGGTCCATTATCAACACTAATAGGCTTGTTAACTAATTGAGTAGCTTACGTAAATTGGCCATGTGTACAATTTAATGAGTGCTAATAGGCATGCCATATATAGAATATGGCAGTTAGAGCTGGATTCAGTAAATGGTGACCAAATGTTGGTGCTAGAAAGATCCATGAAAATCTTATATTCTATAAAGGGTGCTTCGTATCAAGTGCCTTTACAGAATAGCACTTAGGGCATTATTCTATAAAGGTTATGCTCCTAAATTTACACTCCTAAATTTGTGCTCTTAAATTTATGGTCCTAAATTTACACCTCTAAATTATGAGCATAATCTATGCTCCTAAATTTATGCTCCTAATTTAGGGCCTATTACGCTCCTAGATTTAGCATACAATTTATGAGCATAATTTTTGCTCATAAATTTAGGGGTGTAAATTTAGGTGCATAAATTTAGGAGTGCAAATTTAGGAGCATAAATTTAGAAGCATAACCTTTATGGAATAAGGCCCTTAGTGCTGATTCTTATTCCCAGCTTTAGGGGCGAGGACTTACACCTGCTAAAACCTGGTGTAAATCCTAGTGCGCCTAAATATTTGGAACGCCCCTGACCAGACCTATGCCCCTCCCATGGCCACACCCTCTTTTGGATAGCACACAAGACACTTTGGGTGCGCAGTGTTCTAGAATAGCATGTGGACAGATTTGTGTGTAAGTCAAAATTAGTGCCAATTAACCTCGGTAATTGGTGTTATTTGGGTCATTAACTAATTAATGTGGGCATGCATCTGCCCTGCACATCCAAATTTGGGCAACCTTTATAGAATCAGGGAGTTTATTCATTTTCATAAGGAAGGTGTTCCATCTCTTTATCATTTGTGTTGCCTTCTCTGAACATTTTCTAATACTGCTGTATCTTTGTTGACATAAGAATTCTAGAACTATTTATTTATTTATTTGTTGCATTTGTATCCCACATTTTCCCACACATTTGTTAGAACTATGGGGCTCATAAAGACATTTTTATCACAAAAAACATCCAAATCAGTATTTTTGAAACATATTTTTTAGACGTTTTTCCATGCAGTTTGTCTGCAATATGTCCTAATCTGAAGGGGGTGTATCGGGGGCGTGTTAAGGGCGGGATTTGGGTGTTCCTAAGATCTGGACATTTTTTAGACATAAAAAAATGAAACAAAACAAAAATATCCAGGACTAAAAAACTAAGACGTTTTTGAGCTAGACCTGGTTTTAGAACAAATAAGCCATAAAAGTGCCCTAAATAATCAGATGACCACTGGAGGAATAAAGAAATGACACCCCATTATTCCCCCAGTGGTTAATGACCCCCTCCCATACCCCAAAGATGTAAAAGAAATAGTACATACCAGCCTCTATGACAGTATCAGATGTTGTAGTCAGTCCTATTAGAGCAGCAAGCAGATTCCTGGAGTAGCCTAGTGGTTAGTACAGTGCACTGTGGAGAAGGAGACCCAGACCCATATCCATCCTAGTACACTTATGGTGGAAAGTGTGAGCCCTCCTAAATCCTCCAAAAATGTACTGTACCCACATGGAGGAGTGGCCTAGTGGTTAGGGTGGTGGACTTTGGTCCTGGGGAACTGAGGAACTGAGTTTGATTCCCGGCACAGGCAGCTCCTTGTGACTCTGGGCAAGTCACTTAACCCTCCATTGCCTGCCACATTGAGCCTGCCATGAGTGGGAAAGCACGGGGTACAAATGTAACAAAAAATATATATATATATAGGTGACACCTGCAACCATAAGGGCTATTGTAAAAACTTTGTGATTGTAATTGTAATTTACTATGTAAGCCACATTGAGCCTGCAATGTGTGGGAAAGCACGGGGTACAAATGTAATAAATAAATAAAATTGTAGTGGTATACAGTTGGGTACAGTAGGTGTTTGGTGGGTTTTAGAGGGCTCACTATACAATATAAGGGAGCAATGGTGAGATGTGTACCTTGGATCTTTTATGTGAAGTCCACTGGAGTGCCCCATAGGGTACCCCACTGCTCTCCTAAGATGTTTGTGTGCCCAGTATACTAAGAATGCTGGCTCCTCCTACATCCCAATGACTTGATTTTGTGCGTTTTTCATTTGGACATTTTTTTTCTTCGAAATGGACCAAACAGATAAACGCACAGAGCACAAAGACATCTCGCAAATAGCCATTTTTGAAAAAAAAAGTTTTTCTGGTTTGAAAATGGTTGTTTTCACTACTCAGTTTTTTGGACGTTTTCAGGAAAATGTCCAAAGTCAGACTTAGACGTCATATCAAAAATGCCATTCTATATATAATGCACGAAGTGCAATCACACAGAGGCATAACAGTATTCTCAAGTTTGTTCTCTGTTCTTTTTAACATTCTGTTTGCTTTACTGGCATCCACCAATACCAGTGGTTCCCAAACCTGATCCTGGAGGCACCCCAGCCACTCAGATTTTCAGAATATCCACAACAAATATTCGTGAGAGATATTTGCATGCACTGCCTCCACTCCATGTAAATCTCTCTCATGAATATTTATTGTGGATATCCTGAAAACCTGAATGGCTGGGGTGCCTCCAGGACCAGGCTTGAGAACCACTGCAGTAGGTTGAGAATTTCAAGATACTGTCTGGAATAACGCCACGATTTATTTATTTTAGTTAATCACAATTGCTTGATATACTGCAGATGTACATACTTCTGGTAGCTTCTATGCGGTGAACAATCAACATAAAAAAGTGCCATTTCAATGGGCAAAATGAAACAATACCAGACAGGTTGTTTACAAATAAAAATACAAAAATGAATTTATAGCACCTGCTTTCTGCATTCTATAAATTATATCCTTTCATTTTCTTTTCAATTCTAGACTCAACTGAGTGATGGCAGATGGAAATGACACTTCATTGAGGGAGTTCTTCCTCCTAGGATTCACCCATGCACCACATTTGCAGGTTATCCTGTTTGTAGGGTTTTTGTTGATATATCTGGTGACTCTTCTGGGAAATTTTGGCATCATCTGGGTTATTCAGTCTGATCCTCGCCTTAACACCCCCATGTACTTTTTTCTTGGTAATTTGGCATTTGTCGATCTCTGGTATTCATCCGTCACTGTCCCAAAAATGTTAGTTAACTTTCTTTCAAAGAATAAATCCATTTCATACCTTGGGTGTGCAACACAAATGTTTTTTTTTGTTACCCTCGGCTGTACAGAGTGCCTCCTGCTGGCAGCTATGGCATATGATCGTTATGTAGCAATTTGCAAGCCGCTGTATTACACTATCATTATGACCAAGACATTCTGCAGTCAAATGGTCGCTAGTTCCTACCTTGGTGGTGTAATATATTCTTTAATGCAGACAGGATCCACCTTTAGACTGTCATTCTGTGCATCCCATGAGATTGACCATTTCTTCTGTGACATCCCGACAATGCTGAAGCTCTCTTGTACCAACACATACATCAATGATGTCATACTTCCTACCCTTGTGGCCATTGTGACATTTATTCCAGTTTTGATCATCTCTCTTTCATATATTTATATCATTGCCACCATTCTTAGGATCCGTTCCACTGAAGGGAGACGCAAAGCCTTTTCCACTTGCGCTTCCCATTTTGTCTGTGTTATTTTATTTTATGGAACAATTATCTTCAAGTATGTGCTGCCAAGTTCCATTTACTCTCTGGAGCAGGACAGGGTGGTCTCGGTAATTTATGCTCAGGTGATTCCCATGTTAAACCCTCTAATCTACAGCTTCAGGAATAAGGAGGTAAAAGCAGCAGTCAGTAAAATGAAAGGTAGAAATATTTTTGCAAAATTCTAAATGCTATTATTAGATTTATATCAGATTATCTTAGCTATTTGAAGTACTTTGAGAGATCTACACTGCACTGGATGACCATGAAAGTATGTTTAGAGGCAGTAGACCCTTTTACAAAGTGGCGATAAGCCCAATGCGGGTTTACCCCATGCTAATCTGGAGTTACCACCAGCCCAACGCGGGCAATGGTGTTAGGTCCAGCCCCAGTGTGTGCCATTTCCCATGCTGTATTTTTTAGCATTGCACTAACCCGGAGGTAATCGGGCAGCGCCATGTGCTGCCTGGTTACCGCCCGATTAGCATGGAAGCCCATACCACCACCTCAATGGGTGGCGGTTAATGCTCTCCCTCGCATGGCCACGCGATAACAGCAATCTTACCACATGGCCATGACTATTTTCAGCCTTTATTTAACCTGTTGCGCGAACAGGGCTGCAGAGCATGGCAAAAATGGCCCCCGTCACTAGCGCAGGGTCATTTTTACCACAGCTTGGCAAAAGGGCCCCTCAGTTCATTAGCACACCTTAAAAATTTTAGGGGCTCTTTTACTAAGATGCAACTAAAAATTGAGTACTATGGGATGCACTTAGGCATCCTGTGATAACTCCGAAATGTGCACGTGCTAACCACGAGCAAAAAAATATTTTTCCCTTTTTTGAAGGGAGCATGTCATGGCTGGACAATAGGTGTTTCAGCACTTGCCACTTAGCATATATACATTACTGTGTGCTAACATGGAGATACCGAGTAAGTCCTTACCGCCTAATTTATGAAAATGACCACTAATACAAAAAATCGAAAACTGGCCATGGCCTTAGCATACAGTAAAGCCCTGCGCAAGAGTGCACTAAAGCCAGTTTAGCTGCAGCTTAGTAAAAAGACTCCTTTGTTCACATAAAATTGATATAACACACAACCCATCAATGACCATGTATACAATCAATTTATGCATGTTAAGTTAATAATGAGTCTTTAAAGAATGTGTGGAGCAAACTGAAAAAAGTCCTAAAGCTGGGAAAAATTCAGAAAAATCTGAAAAGGAACCACCAATTTGTGGCCTGTAACATCCCTTAAAAACAGGTCTGGCAGTCCATTACAATATCATAACCTACTCACATTGGGTCTCTTTTACCAAACCACGCTAGCGATTCCGCATGGCAATGCTGACCACCATTCAAAATCAATGGGCTTTGTCGGTATTGCTGCCCCAGGATTACATAAGTACATAAGTATTGCCATACTGGGAAAGACCAAAAGTCCATCGAGCCCAGCATCCTGTTTCCAACAGTGGCCAATCCAGGTCACAGATACCCGGCAAGATCCCAAAAATGTACAAAACATTTTATACTGCTTATCCAAGAAATAGTGGATTTTCCCCAAGTCCATTTAATAACGGTCTATGGACTTTTCCTTTAGGAAGCCAGCCAAACTTTTTTAAAACTCCGCTAAGCTAACCGCCTTTACCACATTCTCTGGCAACGAATTCCAGTTGGTAGTGTTGTTTGATAAAAGAGGCCTATTGTCATCAATCATCCTTTGGTAGCAAGGTATGGACCTATTATAAAATAGGCCCAGTGCGAGACTGTATACCTACGCATTGAAAACTGCTGTGAGGGTAAAGCATCCACAAGACCCTTGCTCTAACTTTTTGTGCAGATAATTTTTACATGGAAAATAATGCACATAGATTTGAAATGCAATCTCTATGATTTGTTGCTCTCTCTCTCTCTAACATAATCAGACTCCAGAAACAATTTTCCTAATGCAGCTAAAATTAGGAGTGTTTTGGGCCTTTTAGCAGGAGAAAGGCTGCTCTGTGGGTACTGTGCATGCTTAAGCAACCATAATATTGGGCAAACTGTGTCTAGAGAAGCATAGGTGCACTTTTACTACGCCGTGTAAGTGTCTATGCGCTCCCAACATGCGCCAAAATGGAGTTACCATGTGGCTCTTCTGGTAATTTCATTTTTGCTGTGTGTCCAATACACGTAGCCAAAAAATAATTTTTATTTTCTACCAAGCGTAGGTCATTACCACCCGGTTACTGCGTGAGACTTTACCGCTAGGTCAATGGCTGGCAGTAAGGTCTCAGACCCAACATGGACGCGTGGCAATTTTCATTTTGCCGCATGTCCATTTTCGGCAAAAATTAAAAAAAGGCCTTTTATACAGGTGCATGAAAAATGATTCTGCATGTGCCCAAAATCCACGCCTACACTACCGCAGCCCATTTTTCAGCACACCTTAGTAAAAGGACCCCATAATTTCTATTGGATTTAGCACCCCCAATCATTTTGAAAAGTTGACTCCTGTGCCTGCATGAATCAGTTTTTATCTAAATAAATGGAATTTATAAATTGTCCCTTTATTGTTTGCTGAAAAACATTTTTAAAAAGCTAAACATGTTAAAAGCTAATTTAACAGAGCCAAACTTTCAGCTTTGTTCAGTAGACTGTTCACATTTAAAATCTGAAGCAATACCCTGTTCATCTAGGTGACAGCACTATGGCAATTTTCAAAAGTGCCCAAATAATTGCAAACTGCCTATGTCATGGAATTTCCCCATCTACAGGTCAGTGCTGGGTTGATCCATATCATCTGGGCAGAGCCAGGAATTACCTGTTTAAGAGCAAAGACTATTGGTAATGTACTTTTGAAAATACTATTCTTTTGAAAATTGCCCCAGCAAAAGCACTCACAGAAAATTGAGCCATCTTTTTCCATAGAAGCTTTTCTTTTGATTTATGGCACATAACTATTGCAAAAATTAAACAAAAAAAGAAGGATTTGATATTCCACCAGACTTATCCAGGTACGAGTGGGTCCTAAGTCTTGCTTACCAAGCTACACTCAAATTTTCTGTGGCACATACCCAGACAGTGCCGCTGAAAATCCAGTTGGTCCGCTTTGACACTCTGGTGGCAGCTGTATCACTGAACACCTCCCAATTAAGTTCCCAGAGGTATGTGGTAGGAAACTATTCTATAAATGAAAGTAGATGTCTACTTTCCATTTTATACTTCTAGCAAAACTGGGAATTAATATGTTTAACATTTAGGCACTCATATTTACACCAGCCATAGAACTAAGAGCAACAGGGACATGCATAACTTACATTATTGTGTAAGTTACACATGTAAGTGGAAGCCCCGCCCATGTCCCATTCATGCTCCACCCCCAAGTATGGCCACTTGCAGTTAAGCACTATCCTCGGATTCTACATATGGCACCAAAATTTGCAAGTGTATCGAAGATCTGCATGCAAATTAATTTATAAGCCAACTGGTTTCCCAGTGCACACTACAGGAGACCACAAAGATAGAAAAAACCAGCAGAGGAGCCAAAAGTGGGAAATGGATCTGGTGCTCCAAACGGAGACTAAGCAACACTCAATAAACAGTCTAATCTTCAAAACAACCTTTATTGGTGACTCATAAAGATGTCTTGACACGGTACCATGTTTCAGGAGTCTTGTCGTGTACAAGTTCATATAGCTAATAACAGCAACTGGAATCAGCAGAGTGCATATTTTCCTAATGAGTTAAAGCTTGCTACTGTGTTGAAAAATTCAACTGTGGGAAGTGATGTACTGACCAATTATCAACCTATTTCTATACTACCAATGCTGGCAAAGATATTGGAACAATCTCTTTATGATCAATTGGATAATGTTTTGTCTGTTCATTCTCTGCTTGATCCATTTCAATATGGCTTCCGCAAGGCCCATATCACAGAGGTATTAATAGCTACTACTATAGATGAGGTGCACCTTGGTTTGGATGGATGTGTTAATTTTTTCTTTGCTATTTTAGACATCTTGGCAACATTTGATACGCTGAATCATAATATTTTGATTCGGCGGTTGCAAGCTAGTGGCCTTGCGGAAACTGTCTTGTAATGGTTCAAGTCATTTTTGGGCAATAGGATGCAGTCTTGGCTGTACACTCTTTGCAAAGAGGGGTGCTGCAAGGATCAATGTTGTCTGCAAAATTATTTAATATTTATCTGCGCCCTTTGTTGCAGTCTTTGGGTGTCTTGTATCAAGTTTATGCTGATGACATCCAATTTTTCTTTCCTTTGCCGACATCTGATCTGGATGTGGCTCCTAAACTTCAGGTAGTTTTTAATGACATCATTGGTTGGTTAACTCAGAATAGATTGATATTGAAACTAGATATTATGAAAATAGAGTTAATATGTATTGTTGCAGATCCAACAATGAAATTGCCTAATTCTATTTTATTGTCAGGAGCACCTGTTGAAATTTCTACTCAGGTGCGGAATTTGGGGATTTTGATAGATTCTGTTTTGTCTTTCAGGCCACAAGTGCAACTATTGATTCATAATACATATTTTAAGCTGTGAATCTTTGTTGAGATCTTAAGCTGAGATCTTTGTTGCCTCAAGCAGAGTTTACGAGAGTATTACAGGCACTGGTGTTAAGGGGGCTGGACTTTGTATACCATTCCATTCCATAACATTCACAGCTTAAATTCTGCCAGATCTCACTTAGATTCATTGCAGATAACAAGAGAAGGAAACATCACATTCAGATGGAAGTACAAAGCAAATCACAAAAAAGGAAAATTACAGTATCAAACAGAATCCATATCTGAGTACATAAAAGCCTTCAAGTACTTACTAAATAAATATAAAATATGAATAAACAGACCTAATCTGGTGGGGAATATCATTTCAGATCTTTACAGGCAAATATTTAAAAGAATTGGTCAAGCACTCAGAAATGTTAAAGTATAATAGTGAACTGCGCAAAAGTCCTACTTGAGAAAAGCAAAAAACAATATTTAGATAGGCTTGATGAGTTTTGATCCATCAAAGATTTAAAAGCCATACAAGCAATTTCAAACTGTATACTAGAGGGGATCTGAAACCAGTGTAATCTTTCAAGCAGTGGAGAAATCTGGCTGCCGGGTTCTGGAGTAGCCGTAATCTCCATATAGTTTCATAGTAATTCCCAGAACTACCTACCAAGGACTGACCATGTTACGGTGTATTTGAAGCAACTGTGGTGGTTGCCTGTAGCCTACTGTATAAAGTGTAAGCTGTTATTGATGTTTCAATGTGCATTGTATCAAGACTCTTCTTTTTATTTGAAAAATGCAGTGCTGTGGTATGTACCAGCACCACCACTGTGGTCATCTAAGGGTCATGACCTTATTGTGCCTTCAATACAACTCCTACGCCTGGAACAGACAAAAAAAGGTGCATTCTCTTTGATTGGTCCAGTCGAATGGAACAAACTGTCTCTTCTGTTAAAAAATGAGTCTTGGCTGCTTGTGTTTAAATGTCAGTTAAGGAACCACTTGCTATGCCTGGTCTCCTATTGTGCCTAGTTGAAGAGGGCTGTCCTGTACCTACCTGGTGGTATTTTGAAACTGTGCTGGATTCTATTTATTTATTTGGATTTTGCTCACACCTTTTTCAGTAGTAGCTCAAGGTGAGTTGCATTCAGGTACAGTGGGTATTTCTCTGTCCCTGGAAGACTCACAATCTAATTTTGTATCTGAGACAATGGAGGGTTAAGTGACTTGCCCAAGATCATGGGGAGCAGCAGTGGGATTTGAATGAGCCACCTCCGGATGTCAAGACTGGTGCTCTAAGAAATAAAATAAAAGTGGGAGGACGACCAAGGATTCCAAAGACTGAAAGGATATATAAAAATAAAGATGTTTATTGAGGTGTAAAGACTCGACACA
The DNA here is from genome assembly GCF_901765095.1 of Microcaecilia unicolor. Lineage (NCBI taxonomy): Eukaryota > Metazoa > Chordata > Amphibia > Gymnophiona > Siphonopidae > Microcaecilia > Microcaecilia unicolor. The sequence goes on along the minus strand of NC_044031.1, from coordinate 638,688,120 downwards.
ACGTCGTGTTTCAGCCGTTAGGCCTGCATCAGGAGTCTTAATGCCAAATGCCTTTGAGAACTATTTGATGAAGGCTTATTGCAGCATTCTATACATGCGTTGTGTCAGAGGAGACAACGAAGCACGCTCACCTTCACAACGGTCTTTCTAAAGACCTCCTTTTGTTGAGGATTTGCTTTCATCAAATAGTTCTCAAACGGCCGAAACACGACATTGTGTCGAGTCTTTACACCTCAATAAACATCTTTATTTTTATATATCCTTTCAGTCTTTGGAATCCTTGGTCGTCCTCCCACTTTTATTTTATTTCTTGTTGTTGTCCGTGGGGTGTCTAGAGTTCTCCACCTTTTGGCGGATATTTTCTCTCTAAGACTGGTGCTCTAACCACTAGGCTGCTCCTCCACTCCATATTGCTGTTTTGTATGCTGTTGATCTGTTGTTGTAGATATGACGTGTGTGTGTTTTATTGTGCTCCACCCTGGATACGGGCAGATTATAATAAATCGAAATTAGTTGCAATTAGTTGATGTTAACAATCAAATATTGCAGTTCATTGGCAATGATTGAAATTTGTGCATACATCTCCCCACACCCTATTCTATAATCCCATGCACCTAAGTCCCCTTGCATGCAACTCAAAAGGGGGCATGGCTAGGGGAGTAGCAGAGGTATTCCTAAAAGATGCACACAGAGTTATAAAATAGGTCCATTTCCGTGCCAAAATGCCTGAAGTTGGGTGCTGGGATTTAAACCAGGTTTCAGCTTGCATAAATACCAGCACCCAACTTTTGCCTCAGAAATGGGATCTAAGCACTATTCTGTAAACAACGCTTAACCTGAGTAGCGCTCTGTGACGATTTTTTTCTGGCATCATTTACAGAATAATATGTTTGTAGAATAGCGCTTAAGAACAAATGAACATAAGTGTTACCATTCTGCAACAGACTGAAGGTCCATCAAGCCCAGTATCCTGTTTTTAACAGTGGCCAGTCCAGGTTACAAGTACCTGGCATGATCCCAAAAAAGTAAAACAGATTTTATGCTGCTTATTCTAGAAATAAGCAGTAGATTTTCCCCAGTCAATCTTAATAATGGCTTATGGACTTTTAGCAAATTATCCAAACCTTTTTTAAACCCTGCTAAGCTAACTGCTTTTACCACATTCTCTGGCAACAAATTCCAGGGCTTCTTTTATGAAGCTGCAGCAAAGCCTGAGCTGGCATCGGTGCATGTTTTCGATGCTCACTGAGGCCCCCTTTTACCGCAGCGGGTAAAAGGCAGGTCTTTTTTTTTTTTCCAAGAAATGGCCGTGCGGCAAGTGAAGCATTTGCCACGTGGCCATTTCAGGGGGAGCACACTGAGGTGGCGGTAAGAGCTCTTGTGCTAACTCAGCAGTAAGTGAACAGCAAGCAGCACTGCCCGATTACCGCCGGGTATACACCGGCACTACAAAAACTGAAATATTTTTGCAGCACTGGAAATGGTGCATGCTGGGGGAGGGAACTACCACTGGGCTGTTGAGGTAGCCTGGCAGTATTTCCCTTTTAGCGTTGGGCATACCACCACTTTGTAAAAGGGCCCCCTCGAATTTAATTATAAATATATTTTCTCCAGTTTATTGAAGTTATCAATGTGGGCTACTGTTAAGTACATAAATACATAACAGTAGCCCACATTGATAACTTCAATAAACTGGAGAAAATATATTTTCACTGTTAAGACGGATTATTTCACCACAAGTGGTAGTATTTTAGCTCAGGGTTTCATTGCATATTACAGGACCCTGTGCTAAAATAACACACAACTTGTGATAAAATAACCCATCTTAACTGTAGTCCATGATAACTTCCCTTAAATAATCAAAACTGAATAAGCACACATTTGAAAACTTCTGTTTTGGTTGTTTATTCATGAACGACTGAATCTAAAAGAGAAACAGGCTTTATTTTTTTCTAAGCAGTACATTGTAAACTCATATGTCTGTATCTGTACTATGATTGTGTTGAACTGAAGGCAAAGTCTCAATGCAAACCCCTCTCAGTGGCTGCAGAAAATTATCACAAGGAGTTTCCAGGTGACTTTCAGATCATTGCTGATTTCTTTCCAGAACAAAGTGAAACATTTATTTAGACATGCTTTTAATTATAATCAAATCTGTGTATTTTGTACTGTGTCCTATAGTTGTTTAATACTGAATGTCTGTGTTTGATGCAAAATGCTAAAAAAAATGGTGGATTAGCCAGGCTGTAACGATAATAAATAAATATATAAACAAACACAATCTGACTATGTTCTAATCTTTATGTGTGTGCTTATCTTTCTTTTGTTATTGGTGTTTCTTCTTATTTTAAACTGTATTATTTTCTAAAGCACTTTGTCCTGCTTGTTAGATTAGGCAGTCTTACATTTGGTTTTAATAAAATCAGTAATATAACTAGCAACTAACAGAAAAGTGCTTCACTCTTTATGTTGTGCTAAAATTATGTCAAGCAATAAAGGGGTCCTTTTACCAAGCTGCAGTAAGAACTAACACTTGCTTACTGCAGTCCCCGCAATAAGTTTGGCATTGACGTGCAGGGCCGGTTTTAGACATGATAGGGCCCAGGGCAGAAATTAAGGAGGGGACCCCTTATCCTCTCTCTCCTCCTCCCTCCCCCAATCTCCCCACCTGCATTGCGTACGGGCAACTCTTACCCTTCTCCCCACCACAGTCCGTCTCCCTTCCTTTCCCTCACCTTGCAGTCTTCTTTAAAAATTGATTTCTCTTCTCAGAGGGGCCCTGGCACAGCAGTCAGCCTCACAAGCTGTCTCCAGCTGCCCCAAAGCTTTCCCTCTCTGCCATGATCCACCCCCTTGCTGATGCGATTTCCTGTTTCTGCCTTGGCGGATCGCAGCAGAGAGGGAACGCTTTGGGGTGGCCGGAGGCAGCTAGTGATGATAACTGTTGTGCCAGAAATTTTTAAAGATGATCGGGAAGGTGAGGGGAAGGGAGAAGGAGACAGACTGTGGAGGGGAGAAGGAGAAGCAATGCCTGGACCACAGGGCCCCTGGAGCTGTGGGGCCCAGGGCAGCTGCCCTGTTTGTCCCCCCCCCCCCCCTCAATGCTGGCCCTGCGTGTGCTACCCATAAGCTTAAAAATAGATTTCATTTCTTAGTGCTGGGGCGGGTCTGGGGGCAGAGGGTAGGTGTGTTCTGCACTATGGGATAGATTCTGTATATGACACCTGAAAAATCCATGCAGTAAAAAAACCACGCCTAGGCGTATTCTCTAAAGTACACCTACATTTTATAGACTAGGCTTAAATTTCAGTGTAGTGTATAGAATACGTTGAGTGCCTCTCTACGCAACCAAATATGGTCGCATCCATTTAGGCCATGTTTTACTTGTCATAAATCCCGATGCCTAAATCAGCCACAGAACGGGTGTATTCTATAATGATGCGCATAGATTTTAGAAACTCCCATGCCCTGCCCATTCCACACCTATATCCATGTCTGCTTTTCAACAATGCGACTTAACATTTACACACACCACGCTACATTCTAATTAATGGCAATTAGTGCTGATAATTGCTTGTTAACATCCAATTATCAGCGCTGATTAGCTCGTTAACCAATTAAGTTACACACATTGTTACAGAATACGCTCTGATTTCCGTGCGGAAATTAAGGCGCGATATATAGAATTTGGGGGTAAGAGGTTAGCGTAGCTACATTGCCGTGCACTAACCATTAACGGATGGTTAGTGCATGAGCCCTTACCGCCTACAAAATAGATAGTGGTAGGGGTTCACGTGTTAATGGGAAAATTAGCATATGGCATTAATAGAAAAACTGAGAAATTTGGCCATTTTACCCATGAGGTAAAAATGGCCTTAGCTTGTGCGAATGACCAGCGTAAGCATGTGCTATGACCTTTTTTACCACAATTTGGTAAAGGGACCCCTCCACTTTCTCCTTAAGTATCCAGAGGTGGACATACAAGTGCTTGTTTTAGGAATAGTGGAGTCTATTTTCAGCTGTGCTGGTCTTCACCAGCTACAGCGTTTAAAAAATATGTATATTCAGTATTAGTACACAGATAGAAGGTGGGGCAGAATATCCTAATTGTGGCTGTGCCACATGAACTTTATCCTACCAAATAACAAATAAATATACGTGTAGGGGAGAATTCAGTAAATGGAGGCCAAAGTTAGGCACTGGAAAAGTCCGGGCTAAACTAAAGGTGCTCTCTGTGCTGAGATTTTGTGCCTAATTTTGGGCACCAGTACTTACACCTTGTGAAAACCTTGGGTTTGTCTCTCCTCAAGCATACCCGATCATTCCCAACAGTATAATCCTTGCAGGTCTCTTTAATCCAGGGCCTTAAATTTCTGCCTTTATTCATACTCAAAACACAGCAACAGTTCTTAGCATTCAAAAGTAATTGGACTAAAGTTCCTTTACCTTGACATGTCCACAAGAAGTGCACAGTTTTGCCTTTACACTTCAAAACAATCTTACTGCTGTAAGCCCCTCAATTCTTGTGGGGCTGGCAGTGTCCCTCCCACTTCACAGATCCACTTTCACCGTTGCCCTTTACCAGTACCTTGTTTTGTCTTTCATCAAGTTTCCCATTCCATTTCTACTTCTCCTGTAGAGTGGGGCACTCCCTCCTCCAAATACTTTATGACCTCAGCATCCTGGAGGAGCTCCTCATCCTACTCCTGTCTCCAGGGCTGCTGAGAGACAAATCCGGGCGAGGGCCAGGCCATCCCCCAAGCCGATCTGCCACCGCTGCCCCCCACCTCCCGAGCCATCCCTGCCCCTCCTTGTCACTTACTTTATCTGTACTCTGCCAGCTTTGCAGTATACGGATATACACAGGGAAAGTAATGAGTAATTAATTCTAAATTGTAAATCATTGTGTCATTTGGAGGGATGGGTATAGGGACTCCCTGTATTCATGCAGAGATGTTTTTTCACCTAGTAAAGGGCCACCAAAAACAGACATCATGTTATGAGAATCAGGTGCTTAACAATCAGACTTACTATTTGTAAGTACAATTTAATATAAAAAAACATTAATTAGGTTGAGACCTGGGAGCATTTAACGTCTTTTTTTTCCCTGTGTCTACATCAAAAGAAAAAGATGACATGTGGAAACTTGCTCCTTTTGTTTTGTGGAATGCAGTGGTATATTATAAAAATGTACTTGGCTTTTTTTTTTTTATTACTACTACTTCACAGAAAGGTATTGAATAATGAGGGAAGGGCTTCCATCATGCATAAGTTCTGTCCAGAGTCATTCTAAATGTGCTGACATTGTCCAGTTCAGCACACTGTTAGCCACCAAGTTCATATAAAGTTAATTATGTTCAGTAGAAAATAAATCTGTTGGCACAGGCTGCTTGCTATGTGAATATTCCATCACTGTTTCATTATTGCTGTTTCAAACATGCTATAGTCACTCCACTCCTCAAAAAACCATCACTTGACCCTACCTGTCCCTCCAACTACCACCCCATTTCCCTCCTACCCTTCCTCTCCAAGATACTTGAACGCGCCGCGCGTTCACAGCCGTTGCCTTGATTTTTTCTCCTCTCATGCCATCCTCGATCCGCTTCAATCCGGCTTTCGCCCCCTACACTCGACAGAAACGGCACTATCTAAAGTCTGCAATGACCTGTTCCTTGCCAAATCCAAAGGTCATTACTCCATCCTCATCCTCCTTGGCCTATCCGCCGCTTTTGACACTGTCAATCACAACTTACTTCTCGCCACACTGTCCTCACTTGGGTTCCAGGGCTCTGTCCTCTCCTGGTTCTCCTCTGATCTCTCCCACCGTACCTTCAGAGTACATTCTCATGGTTCTTCCTCCACCCCCATCCCGCTCTCTGTTGGAGTTCCTCAGGGATCTGTCCTTGGACCCCTTCTTTTTTCAATCTACACCTCCTCCCTGGGCTCCCTTATCTCCTCTCATGGTTTCCAATATCATCTGTATGCTGATGACACCCAGCTTTACCTCTCCACACCAGACATCACTGCAGAAACCCAGGCCAAAGTATCGGCCTGCTTATCCAACCGCCACTTGGATGTCCAACCGCCACTTGAAACAGAACATGGCCAAGACCGAGCTTATTGTCTTCCCTCCCAAACCCACTTCTCCTCTCCCTCCACTCTCTATCTCAGTCGATAACACTCTCATCGTCCCCGTCTCATCTGCCCACAACCTCGGAGTCATCTTCGACTCCTCCCTCTCCTTCTCTGCGCATATTCAGCAAATAGCCAAGACCTGTCGCTTCTTCCTCTATAACATTAGCAAAATTCGCCCTTTCCTCTCTGAGCACACCACCCAAACTCTCATCCACTCTCTTATTACCTCTCGCCTCGACTACTGCAACCTACTCCTCGCTGGCCTCCCACTTTGCCATCTATCCCCCCTTCAGTCCATTCAGAATTCTGCTGCACGTCTTATCTTCCGCCTGGACCGATATACTCATATCACCCCCCTCCTCAAGTTACCCTCTCTGGCTTCCGATCAGGTACCGCATACATTTCAAGCTTCTCTTAGTAACCTACAAATGCACTCGATCTGCAGCCCCTCCTTACCTCTCTACCCTCATCTCCCCTTATGTTCCTACCCGTAACCTCCGCTCTCAAGACAAATCCCTCCTTTCAGTACCCTTCTCCACCACCGCCAACTCCAGGCTCTGCCCTTTCTGCCTCGCCTCACCCCATGCCTGGAATAAATTCCCTGAGCCCATACGCCAGGCCCCCTCCCTGCCCATCTTCAAAGCCTTGCTCAAAGCCCACCTTTTCAATGACACCTTCGGCACCTAACCACCAGACCTCTATTCAAGAATCTAGACTGCACCAACTTGACATTTCGCCCTTTAGATTGTAAGCTCCTTTGAGCAGGAACTGTCCTTTTTGTTGTTAAACTGTACAGCGCTGCGTAACCCTAGTAGTGCTTTAGAAATGTTAAGTAGTAGTAGTATTGCTACCAAGTATTACATATTAAGGGCATTTGCTTTAAACTTGTTTTTAATTCATTTATCCAATCCTTACATGCAAGTGGTTTTGCTTTTTAAACCCAAAGGTGGATCCCAAAGGAGGTTGCATGATTAGGTATAAACTGTAACATATAAAGACCTGTACGGTCCATCCAGTCTGCCCAACAAAATAAACTCATTGTATGTGATACTTTGTATGTATACCTGTCCTTGATTTGTCCTTGCCATTTTCAGGGCACAGACCGTAGAAGTCTGCCTAGCACTGGCTTTGCTTCCCAATTTCCAGTGTTGCCACCCAATCTCCACTCACGCTTCTGTGGTTCCATTCTTTCTGTACAGGATTTGTTTGTGTTTATCCCACACATTTTTCTGTGTTTCTGACTTTACTTATTTTGGACTGCTTTGGGTCCTGCTGATCTGTACATCTGCTGTCTACAATTTTGGAAGATGGAAATGAGAAAATAAAAATTAAGCTTTGGATATACTCTGTAGAAGTTGTTGTTTAATTTTGCAATGTGTGTATAGATACCTGTTCTGGTGTGTGCATATCTATACATACGGCTATGATTCCTGAACATGAAGCATCATTAAAGGATAAACTTTTAAATGCTCAGTTGGGAATATTTGCTAATCTCAACTTTACTAAATGTTTCAGACATATCCATCTATTTGCTCCCATGATATAACTGAATTCTATTATTCTTTCTTGCTGTATTTTCAAATGTAAGCCACATTGAACCCATTTGCTTGGGATAATGTGGGATATAAATGTAAAAAAAAAATCCTTTATCCTCCACCTTTTGAGACCTTTAAAAACCCCACAACTTAATTAGTCATCTGGCAGACACCAAAACAGGCACCACTTTAAAGCCACCTAAACCGTGTATGGCTTTTCAAATTAAGCAATTAAGCTTTGTCACACTTCTCACACACAGCAACAAGTTAAAAAACCCCAAATCCGTTCTTTTAAACAGATTTCCTACTATAGCTGTTCACAGACTACTAACATACATCTGTACAGCATCTTTCTTACCTCCCAACTGCCAGCTTACAACGTTTAGAACCTTACGTATGTCATCCATGGCACAAGCCCAGCATGAGCCTCTGCACTAATATAACACTCAGCACTGCTGAAAACACCCCAGCCCGAACGCTGCTTCTCCTCCTCCACAGCGCAGCGCTACATCAGCAACAAAGAGCCTTCCTGTATAACAGACCACTTCCTCCCCTTACAGGTAAACTTTTATTTTGCAACCCCTGAGGGGTTACATGTGAGTGACCAAGGTGAGAGATTCTGCTCACGTATAATTTGTGCATGCATCCATAGGAATCTGTTTTGTCTTGCTTTTCCAATAGGATGCATATTGTGGTTCTGTATATTCACTGCTGCCTTTTTAAGGGTACAGTTATTGACATTTGTGTGTTCACAATTGGTGCTGTTAAGCTTGCTACAAAGGCTCTGAGAAGCTTCTTTGCAGGATTTAGTATTACTTCACAAATTAATTTGGCAGACAATCCTTTGTCTGCTCCTTCGTAAAGAGAAGGGGGTGGAAGGAACTCCAAGGACTTGAACTGGTTCATGTCAGCTTCCGAAAGGAGAAAAAGCAGTAGAACCAAAGGAAGGGACAAGGAGACTTATTTTATTAATACAGCTTAATAAGGTATTTTACATTTCTTAGAAATTAAAGTTGAGGGATATGTGCCACTGCAGTAATTATTTTCCAGGATACTGTGATGAGTGTTGAGAGGTTAACCAGACTCAGGTCTACTATAATGGTAAAGTTTAAGCTATGGAATAATGCAACTTCATTTCAAAATGTCAGTATTTCCAAGGTTTTGATAAGTGTGCATGTTGTTTATGTTGATGCAGGACAGCCTTTTTACTTAGAAATCTGTTATCAAGTGCACTCAAAGGCATTATTATTTATTGCATGTGTATCCCACATTTTTCCACCTCTTTGCAGCCTCAATGTGGCTTACAGTGTATCGCTATTGGTAGGTGGTAGGTTGGGAGATAACAGTTATTTTTACATAAAGAATAGCATAATCAATTTTAACAAGTGGATATAAGTAGAAAACAGTACTGATAATAGGTACAGGTGGAGGTGCCATAGAAAATAACGTGATCGAAGTTCAAACAAGCAGATATAAGCAAGAACATTGCTGATAATAGGTAAGGTTGCGATGTATTACACTGATAGTTGCTGATCTTATTGGTATGCCTTGTTGAATAGGTGGGTCTTCAGGGATTTGCGAAAGTTAGTTCATAAGTAGTTTTTAAGTTGCGCGGCAGTGCATTCCATAACTGTGTACTCAGGTAGGAGAAGTTTGACACATGCGTTAGTTTGTATTTTAGGCCTTTACAACTGGGGAAGTGAAGATTAAGGAATGTGCGGGATGACCTTTTAGCGTTCCTGGGTATGCCAAGCACGCCTATATTCCTAGTGCCCTCCCCATGTTAACTCTGGCCCCCCCCCCAAAAAAAAATGTCAGGTCTGGCTACATCCCTGCATGAAACCCCTGCAAAATCCCCTCTTTCCCTCCCACCATCACTAGTCCAGCTCCTTCTGATCCTTCTCCCTCCCTCCTACCATCCCTGAACACTAGTCAAACCACTTTCAATCCCCCTCCCTCTTTCCCCTGAACAATCACAACCCCTCCCCCCCCCCCCCCCCCCCCCCCCCCACACACACACGGAGGAGCCTTTCAGGCCTATCTGGACCTGATCCCTGGTGGGCTAGCAGGGAACTGGTAGGAGTGATGTCCACTTTCTCCTGCCTGTCATGGCTGCCTCTGAAAAATTAGAGGGAAGGAGGAGAATCAGAAGGGGTTGACTAGTGTTCAGTGGGAGGCACTTGGAGAGAAGAGGATTGGAATCTTGGGGGAGGGAGGCAGGGGTTTGGGATCTGTAGATTATGGGTACAGCCAGGATTCATGAACCATGGTTAAGGCCTGATAGAGCAAAAAGGCTGACAGGCCAAAGTCTCTGTGGCTCTTGTTTGACTTCTGTGTGACACAGGGGCTCATGATCTGTTGCTGATCTATTTGAGACACCCTTTGTGCAAACAAGAATGAGGAAGGGGCGAGGGTGCAAACAAGTTTTGCAAGATAAAGGAAACAGGTGTCCAAGATAGGGAAGGGAAATAGGACTTGATATACCACCTTTCTGTGTTTTTTTGCAACTACATTCAAAGCAGTTTACATATTATATTCAGGTACTATTTGTACCATAGGGAACAAAGTAGTTCCTTAAGAGAATGACTAGGCATGATAAGGTTTTCCGAGAATAGATAACCCCATTATTAGAATTTACAGTAAGTACTAACCACATGAGAGATTCTGCTCGCATATAATTTGTGCATGCATGCATCCATAGGAGTCTGATTTGTCTGGCTTTTCCAATAGGATGCATATTGTGGTTCTGTATATTCACTGCTGCCTTTTTAAGGGTACAGTTATTGACATTTGTGTGTTCACAATTGGTGCTGTTAAGCTTGCTACATAGGCTCTGAGAAGCTTCATTGCAGGATTTAGTATTACTTCACAAATTAATTTGGCAGAGAATCCTTTGTCTGCTCCTTCGTAAAGAGAAGGGGGTGGAAGGAACTCCATGGACTTGAACTGGTTCATGTCAGCTTCCGAAAGTAGAAAAAGCAGTAGAACCAAAGGAAGGGACAAAGAGACTTAGAGGGGCATAATCGAACGAAAACGTCTATCTCCATGGGCGTTTATCTCTGAGAACGGGTCCGTGAAGGGGCGGACCGAACCGTATTTTCGCAAAAAATAGACGTCCATGTTTTATTCGACAATTTGTGAGCTGGGCGTTTTTGTTTTTCAGCGATAATGAAAAATGAAAACACCCAGCTCAAAAACGAATAAATCTAAGGCATTTGTTCGTGGGAGGGGCCAGGATTCGTAGTGCACTGGTCCCCCTCACATGCCAGGACACCAACCGGGCACCCTAGGGGGCACTTTTACAAAAACAAAAAAAAAGATAAAAGAGCTTCCAGGTGCATAGCACCCTTCCCTTGTGTGTTGAGCCCCCCCAAATCCCCCTCAAAACCCACTGCCCACAAGTCTACACCATTACTATAGCCCTAAGGGGTGAAGGGGGGCACCTACATGTGGGTACAGTGGGTTTGGGGGGGTTGGACGACTAATAAGCATTAAGTCTCGCGAAGCAGCTTGAACTCTCGGCGGCCATTTTGAAACGCCGAGAGCCGGACTCCCACACCATGCAGCAAGGAAGCCACCGCTACGGGAGGAAAGAGGGGGCTCTTTCTTTCCTGGGCCGACGGAACAGGTACCTCTAGACCACCAGGGAGACACGCGTAAGGGGAGGCGAGGTGACAGGGAGGGAGGGAGGTTGGTGAGGTTAAGCGTGTGCTACCGTGGGCGGGGCTATGTGGCAAAAGGGGCGGGGTTCATGTGCACGTCAGCGGCGGCTGGGATTTGTTGGAAGGGGAGGAGTAGGGAAACACGCGGACTGCTCCCCGTGCGTAAATTTGTTTTCGTGTTCCACCCTCGACATCATCACGTGTGATGCAAGGGCGGGGCATGAAGATGTTGTGGTGGCTTCACCACCATGAAACCACGAACCGGTGTGTGAGTGACTTCAGTGATGTCAGTGTCCTCAGAACGTTGAGGCTGCGTTTTATTATAGTAGATATGTCCCGTGTTGTTCCTCAAAATTAAACTAAAAAGTAATAAAATAAAGAGAAAGTACTTCAAGATCTGAAATATCAGCTGTGGGAAGAAATCTTTGGTTTGCCCAGTATGCAGCTACCATCAGGTTGGAAGAAATAGAAGTGTGTTCGCCCTTGTTCCATGAGTTATTGTGGCACAAAATTAACCAATTAATTCAACTTCTGATAAGCAGAAGACTTATTTCTTACTTACCAAATCAAATTTTTACATAGCATTGAATAAACAAAGAACTTAACATAGGATGGTCTGAACAACTCTGCCACCAGCATCTCTAGCTCAGTGTTTTGGCCCTCTAAGCCACAGCATTGGAAAACCCTGAATCTGTTGTTCCAGACTGAGAGGCTCATCTTACCCAAGGGAAGGGTATAAGAAACCTCTGAAAAAACATAAACTTATCTGGGTGTTATCTGGAGCATCTCATGTGACAGCTGCTATCAGTGAAGTAGCTGACAGCCCAGATCTGAGACAGCTGCCCTGAAGACTGAAAGCACCCGAGGACCTGCTATCTGCACCTGCCCGCTGTCTGACCATCCCTGCTGCGGCTCCTGTATTCTCCCTAGAGATTTAACAGCTCCCTATCTCTTTTTCCAGCATCCATGAGAATAGGAGAATGTTTATCATCTGCGAATTTGTAACTGTTCTTTTCATAGTGTTTCAGGAGTTAGGGGTTCTAATCAGTTCAGGACTAGGGTGTGTGTTCTTCCCCTTGCCTTGATGAGTAAATAAATACTCACTGTTTTACCATCATGGTGGGTAATTTAGCATAAATACAATATCGATGACTTAAACTATTTCCTCTGCTGCCAATAATAATAATAATAATAATAAATTAGCTTTTATATTTTTATAATATCTGAGCCTTGTGTCTTGTCCTTTACCATTGATTAATTTGGGCTGTTATGAATTTGGGTCTGTAGTTGGAGGGATGTGGGTGACCTGATCTGAATCCCAGAGTGGTACCTTACTTTATTTTGTCATTATTTGTACGTTCCCTCATTTTCTCCCCTCTACCGGAGGTGAGGTAATTGTGTATGCCCTACACAAGCTCACGGCCTAAAGGTCCGTACGCCTCCAAATTTCCTGTTCCAGAGCAGATGGAAGCCAGCACACCTTGAGCAAACACCAATGCTCAAGGACACATGCCAGCCAGACACAATCTTATTTATTTATTTATTTAGATTTTGCTCACACCTTTTTCAGTAGTAGCTCTAGGTGAGATACATTCAGGTACACTGGATATTTCTCTGTCCTAGGAGGGCTCACAATCTATCATCTTATACACATAATAGAGTTGCCACCCTGGAGGAATGAGGTAAGCAAATAAATGCCTCACAGGGTAGAGAGACAGAAAAGGAATATTTAAGGGGTGCCATGGCACTTGTAGCTCCCCCCATTCTTTCCCCCTATGTGAAAAGTTAATAAAAGCAATTCTATAAGCTGGTGCTAAAATTTAGGTGCCAATAGAGTGCCTGGTTTATAATACAGTAGTGCTTCGTGTGTGATTGGTACCAATAATTCGCAGTTACACATTTAAGTGATAGACACTATTCTATAAACGGTACACCTCAATTGCTTAGCAAGCAGCTGTCAGAGTACAAACATGTGAGTGGAACCTGTATCGTGGAATTATCATCAAATGAAATGCACAACTTATAGAATGCTATCAGTTAAACGTATTGCATGATGCCCCCTTAAGCATGCCCACTTATGCAATCTATTGACTTGCTGTAGGTAGGAATGCCAAACTTTTGGTACACCAATATGGCTTTGACCAGTGGCGTAGCCATAGGTGGGCCTGAGTGGTCTGGGACCCATTCAGTTTGGATTCAGGCCCACCCAAAATTTCTTCTTTAGTGTGACTGGTGGGGATCCCCAAGCTCTGCCAGCCAAAGATCTCCTCCCTGCTGAACAAACTTACATCTTGGGTGGCCCCCAGCATTGTCTTCAAGCTGCTACTGCCAGCAGCAGCCTTCCCCCCTCCTCCCCCGCCAAACGTGCGCATTCTCAGCTTTCACACATGTGCAAAACTGAATATACACAGAGGCCAGCAGCTGCAGCTCAGGGATAGTGCTGACAGCTGCCCGAGATATAAGTTCATTTGGCGGGAAGATTTTCAGCTGGCAGAGATTAGGGGTAGAACGCTGTTAGGGGAGCTGAAATTAAATTAGGGTTTTGTTTTAGTTGGTGAGAGAGACAGAGATGGAATTTTTGGCCCACTCACTTTGATCCTGGGCCTTCCCTATAGTGACTGTCTGGCTATGCCACTGCTTTGCGCTAGTATTCTCTAACGGCTGAGGCATGCCATTATACCGTTATAGAATTGGTGCTAAGCCCATCCCTTTACATAGTAACATAGTAGATGACGGCAGAAAAAGACCTGCACGGTCCATCTAGTCTGCCCACGATAAACTCATATGTGTATACCTTACCTTGATTTGTACCTGTCTTTTTCAGGGCACAGACCGTATAAGTCTGTCCAGCAGTATTTCCCGCCTCCCAACCACCAGTCCCGCCTCCCATCACCGGCTCCGGCCAGACCCCGTATAAGTCTGCCCTCCCCTATCCTAGCCTCTCAACCACCAACCCCTCCTCACCCCGCCACCCAATTACAGCTAAGCTTCTGTGGATCCATTCCTTCTGCACAGGATTCCTTTATGCCTATCCCACGCATGTTTGAATTCCGTTACCGTTTTCATCTCCACCACCTCCTAAAATGAGGCATTAATTTATAGAATGGCCACCTATGTGTTCTTGAGATCTCAGGAAGATGGGAAATGCAGGGTAATCTCTGAGCCTATTGTATGAAATGGCGACCTGCCTTGCTCCCTAAGATACCCAGCTTCTAGACTAGGTAACCAACTGGAACCTCAGGTACATCTTCAGTCAGGAAATGGACACAGGAAGCATTCAGTAGGAGGAGTGGGAAGGAAGTAACCATATACCATTCCCAACCTATTGGATCAGAAATTATAGACCCTAACCTAAAGATCTTCAGGGTCAATTAAGACATTCGCAAGCCATGGCAGTCTAATACAAATCTGTAGCATTCAAGCTCTTCAGACAGAAGAAAGATGTGTTTCTTTAGGACCCAGGGTGAATATGATCCATGCGTTTGTCTAGCTGAGATTCATGGAGATTTTGACTAACACAACACTGGGATGACTCAGCTATTCTGGCACAGGTAAATGTTCTTTTTTTTTTTTGCTTCAAATTATCTGCTGGATTGGATATTGCTGCTGTCCACTGTATCTTTCTGTGGGAACCTGTAACACACAAAAATTAAACATAGTATGAATAATTGACAAAAGACCCTAGAAAATGAGACAGAACCATCTTGAGATATTTAAAGCATGAAAACAGCATGAATAACTGAAGACAGATCTGTGAGCAGGGTTGTATTAATGGGGGAGAGGGGGTTCGGCTTTGGGGTGCACTATTCATTAAAGTGGTATTTTATCAGTAACATAGCCCAAGGGCTCGATCCCAATGCTGGAATTGGGGCTAGAATGAATGGGTAGCTGTTAGACATGCATTCTTAATGCAATTTGTGTTACCAACAACAGTGTCAAAGCAAATGCAAGGCGCAGATAAAGAAGGCCAAGAGGGATTACGAAAAAAAGATAGCATTAGAGGCCAAAAAGCATAGTAAAAAATTTTTTCGGTATATTAAAAGCAGGAAGCCGGCAAAAGAATCAGTTGGGCCGCTGGATGACCGAGGGGTAAAAGGGGCGATCAAGGAAGACAAAGACGTAGCGGAGAGATTGAATGAATTTTTTGATTCGGTCTTCACCGAGGAATATTTGGGTGGGATACCGGTGTCGGAAATGATATTTCAAGCGGATGAGTCGGAGAAACTTACTGACTTCACAGTAAACCTGGAGGACGTAATGGGGCAGTTCAGCAAACTGAAGAGTAGCAAATCTGGACCGGATGGTATTCATCCTAGAGTACTGATAGAACTGAAAAATGAGCTCGCGGAGCTACTGCTAGTGATATGCAATTTATCCTTAAAATCGAGCGTGGTACCGGAAGATTGGAGGGTGGCCAATGTAATGCCTATTTTTAAAAAAGGTTCCAGGGGAGATCCGGGAAATTATAGACCGGTGAGTCTGGCGTCGGTGCCGGGGAAAATGGTAGAGGCTATTATTAAAAACAAAATTACAGAGTACATCCAAGGACATGGATTACTGAGACCGAGTCAGCACGGCTTTTGTGGGGGGAAACCTTGCCTGACCAATTTACTTCAATTCTTTGAAGGAGTAAACAAACATGTGGATAAAGGGGAGCCAGTTGATACTGTGTATCTAGATTTTCAAAAGGCGTTTGACAAGGTACCTTATGAAAGGCTACAGAGGAAATTGGAGGGTCATGGGATAGGAAGAAAAGTCCTATTGTGGATTAAAAACTGGTTGAAGGATAGGAAACAGAGAGTGGGGTCAAATGGACAGTATTCACAATGGAGAAGGTTAGTTAGTGGGGTTCCTCAGGGGTCTGTGCTAGGACCACTGCTTTTTAATATATTTATAAATGATTTAGAGATGGGAGTAACTAGCGAGGTAATTAAATTTGCTGATGACACAAAGTTATTCAAAGTCATTAACTCGCGACAGGATTGTGAACAATTACAGAAGGACCTTACGAGACTGGGAGACTGGGCGGTTAAATGGCAGATGACGTTTAATGTAAGCAAATGCAAGGTGATGCATGTGGGAAAAAAGAACCCGAATTATAGCTACATCATGCAAGGTTCCACGTTAGGAGTTACGGACCAAGAAAGGGATCTGGGTGTCGTCATTGATAATACACTGAAACCTTCTGCTCAGTGTGCTGCTGCGGCTTGGAAAGTGAATAGAATGTTGGGTATTATTAGGAAAGGTATGGAAAACAGGTGTGAGGATGTTATAATGCCGTTATATCGCTCCATGGTGCGACCGCACCTTGAATATTGTGTTCAATTCTGGTCGCTGCATCTCAAGAAAGATATAGTGGAATTGGAAAAGGTGCAGCGAAGGGCGACTAAAATGATAGCGGGAATGGGACGACTTCCCTATGAAGAAAGACTAAAGAGGCTAAGGCTTTTCAGCTTGGAGAAGAGACGGCTGAGGGGAGACATGATAGAGGTATATAAAATAATGAGTGGAGTGGAACAGGTGGATGTGAAGCGTCTGTTCACGCTTTCCAAAAATACTAGGACTAGGGGGCATGCGATGAAACTACAGTGTAGTAAATTTAGAACAAATTGGAGAAAATGTTTCTTCACCCAACGCGTAATTAAACTCTGGAATTCGTTGCCGGAGAACGTGGTGAAGGCGGTTAGCTTGGCAGAGTTTAAAAAGGGGTTAGATGGTTTCCTAAAGGACAAGTCCATAAACCGCTACTAAATGGACTTGGGAAAAATCCACAATTCCAGGAATAACATGTATAGAATGTTTGTACGTTTGAGACGCTTGCCAGGTGCCCTTGGCCTGGATTGGCCGCTGTCGTGGACAGGATGCTGGGCTTGATGGACCCTTGGTCTTTTCCCAGTGTGGCATTACTGTGTGTGTCAGTGTAATGCTAGTTACAGTTCTCAGGGTGTACTATTTCTGGATAGCAAGCAAGCATGAAGATATAGGAAGTGCCTCCTCCCTGTTTAGAGTGAGAGTGAGTTAGAGAGAGCAAGCACCCCGAAGAAAAACATGTGCTCTGAAATCTCCATGTGCTTATGTTCACCTGTTCTGCATTAATTTATTTATTTGTAGCATTTATACTCCGCTCTTTCCCGCTCAATAGCAGTTTATTGTTCCTGAAATCAACTCTCTGTCTTGTCAGTAACACTGAAAAAGCAACTCTGCTAACAAGGTACGGGCCCAGAGCTGAAGCAGCTAAAAGATTTCAGCAGGAAGGTGTTTTAAAGTAAAGGTCCGCAAAACAGTGCAGTGAGTACAGACAGTGCACAAAGCATGGCAGCCATTGGCAGTGTTTCAGAACAGTTCAAAGTACCCCACAGTTAGGGTTACCATATGGCTCCAGAAAAAGGAGGACACATTGATCCAGTCTAGTTCACATACCAGAATTATCAGATATGGAAATTCAGAGTGAAAAAGCTGCTGATAGGACAAGACATGTGTAAAGGAACCTAGGTCTGATCCTGTTAATCAAGTTTGGCTGGAAAGAGACCCCAAGGCTCAAAGTGTTATAGCTCTCAGTATTAGAGATGATCCAAATCATTCATATCTGCAAATGTGAGACTGCCAGGCATATGTGGCTGGAACTACAGAAAGTGAATAAGAGACAAAATTTAAGTAATAAGCTTTACTTAATCAGAAAGCTGTATCAGACTAAGCTAGAGAAAGATCAATGCATTCATACAAACTGTGTGTTAGACATGGTGGAAAGACTCAGAGTGATTAATGAAGCCTCAGTAGCTCTAAAGAGTCAGGAAACAATTGAAACAGTACACCAGTGTTGCCAGGTACTCGGCCCCAAAACCCACCCAAAAAGTTCACACCCCCACCCCCGCCGTCATCAACCCCGCCCCCGCCATCATCGACTCCGCCCCCACCGTCATCGACCCCCCCCCCACCTCTTCCGTCATCGGCCCCACCTCCTCCGTCACCGGCCCCGCCCAAAACGTCACTAGCCCCGCCTAAAACGTCACTAGCCCCACCCAAACCGGCCCGAAAAACCGCACAAAAACCACCCAAAAAAACCCAAAACCAGCCCAAAAAACCGCGACCCGCGGCGGGCAAAAATTTCCCGCCACGGGTTGCGGAAAACCGCCCAATTGGGTGGGAAAACCGCCCAATTGGCAACCTTGCAGTGCACTCCAGGCATGAGATGTAAACCTATCCAGTCCATTATATGGGCTGAAGCCAGTAGGCGGGACTTGCCATTAGTAGGAAGAGCTTGCTGCTGTTTTAGTTCACCTAAAACAATAGCAAACGTTACTGAAAACAATAGCAAAAGATTATTAGAATAACGGACTGCCTGTGCATGGTCCATCTGTTGTTGGTTGTTTTTTTTTTTTTTTACTTGACAGCTTTTTAATTTATTTGAAAGCTTCCCATATCTAGATATAAATATAATGAAATAAAAATTGAATGTCACTAAAACAGCTTTAAAAATTATTGTAGCTGGTAGAAACAGCAGTTATAAAAACTCTGTATTTTGTTCTAATTTTTCTACACTGTTCTATACAATACAGAGTGGTTAGTGCAGCAGACTGTGATCCTGTAGAACTGGGTTCAATTCCCACTGCAGCTCCTTGTGACTCTGGGCAAGTCATCTAACCCTCCACTGCCCCAGGTACAAATAAGTACCTGTATATATTATGTAAACCACTTTGAATGTAGTTGCAAAAATCACAGAAAGGTGATATATCAAGTCCCATTCCCTTTCCCTAATGAACAATAGCAGAGGCGTAGCCAGACACCCGATTTTGGGTGGGCCTGGGCCCAAGATGGGTGGGCAGAAGTACTCCGCAAGTGATTTGGTCTCTTCCTCTCTCTCATCTGCATGCCATATGGTCTCTCACCCTGCCCCCCTGCCCTCCCCAGCATACCTTTTAAATAGCAGATTTTCACTGGTAGTGAGCAGCAACTAATACACACTGCTCATGTTGGCCCCACACCCTTCCCTCTGATGCAACTTCCTGTTTCCGCATAGGCGAGAATACATCAGAGAAAAGGCTGTGGGGCCGGTGTGAACAGTATGTATCAGTCGCTGCTCACTGCAGGCGATGATCTGCTATTTATGTCCCTTCCCGGGCTCTTACCTGGCGGCCCGCAGTAGGGGGCGGGGACCAGTGGCAGCCGCGGGGTCCGGGACGGCGAGGAGGAGCCGCCGACAGGGCCGGCGCTGCCGTGGGCTGCTCCGAGGCCGGCGATCCGCGGGAGCAAGCGCCGGCCTCGGAGAAGGCGATACGCCAACCAAGATGGCGGCGCCGGCGTCGTCGTCCTCCTCGTAGGAGCAGGACCAGCGAAGCAGCACCGCCCACTCGCGCCGGATTGGCGCATCGACTAGGAGACTCCGCCCGCCGGGCAAGTGGACCAATCCAGGCCTCCTCTGCCTGCCTGGGCCAAGGGGATTGGCTACAGCTGTTGGAAGGGGAAGGACGGGCGGGGGATTTAAACCACGAAACGGAAGGGGTCCAGTGCTTCCGTTTCGTTCGTCAGAAGCCGACTCAGGGGATCTCGGAGTGTAGCCAACTCCAGAGACTGTGTTCCTCTTCAGCTAGCCGTCCTGCTAGCCCCCTTCAGAGACTGTGTCTTCAGCTAGCCGTCCTTGCTAGCCAACTCCAGAGACAGTGTTCCTCTTCAGCTAGCCGTCCTGCTAGCCCCCTTCAGAGACTGTGTCTTCAGCTAGCCGTCCTTGCTAGCCAACTCCAGAGACTGTGTTTCTCTTCAGCTAGCCATCCTGCTAGCCCTCCCTCAGAGACAGTGGTTCTTGCTAGCCGTCCTGCTAGCCTTCATTCAGAGACTGTGACTTTCGCTAGTCGTCCGGCTAGCGCTCTTCCATAGACTGTGCCACGTGCTGGCCGCTCTTGTCAGCTTTCTCCAGCGACTGTTCCCTCTCGGAGTACTAGCCGCCTTTGCTAGTCCTCCCTTAAAGACTGCGTTCTGACTACCAGCCAGGTCAGCCGTCACCCCGCGGTTCCAGCAGTCCTGCTGGCCGCCTGCAGCTGAGGGCTCAACCCTCGGTGAACGGCGGTCGCCGCGGGTGAAGATTCGGGGTGCTCGGCTGTCCTCTGGGGCCTTGCGGGGCCTTAGGGAACCTGAGGGCTCACCAACAGAAAAACCATAGAAATAGGACAATTTACAAGGTATGCAGGAGAGACAGTTGTTGGGAGTTTTCGGCTGCTAGGGCTTGGGGAATCCCTGTCAGTCACATCATAGATGTGCTGCTACTGGGTGGGCCTGGGCCCACCCGACCCACCCTTGGCTACGCCACTGAACAACAGCAGAGGCGTAGCCAGACACCCGATTTAAACTGTCCTGTTTTCACTATATGTTTCTGTGCTACAGAAACTGGAATTTCTTTGCCCATAGAAATGCATTGGACCATATTGTGGGGGCTCATTTCCCTGGAACCTGTAGTCTGATTTAGCCCATTTACAAACTCATTGTAACTTTTTACTGTTCTTTTTCCCCGATTCTACCTTTAGAGTTGCGGCAGTTAGAACATTATTTTAAATTTGGCAAGCAAGGGAAATAATGTTTTTATTTCTAGGTTTTTTTCTTAGTTATTTTTGTGTAATCAATTTTGGCTTTATTTATGATGAAAACATTGTGTTAAATGTTTATGTGGAATATTTGTCTTTCATATTTATAATGTTTTTCCGTGGTAGTTTTTATAATTGCTTTTTGTTATGTTTGTTATGTAATGCAAATTACTATGTAATTACATGAGCTAAATCCATATTAATGTTATTTTGTTCCTTGCCATAACTGTGGATGGGCAGACTATAAATATTTTAAATAAATATATTGTGATAGTCACATCCAGGATAGTTGGGTTATGGCAGTTTCAGTTTGAAATACAAGTCCCAGAAGGCATTGCAGGCAAGGAGCCAGGGGGTGAGATGAAGAACCCGGACTGGACTCCTAGCTGCAATCAGGGAAGACATGGGTGTAAGCTGGCAGGATGTGTAGATTGGCTGCCACTAGGGGGAAAGAGCGTTAGGAAACCCTGTGTGCAGGAGCTCCTCATTAGTCTAATGCTTAACTCAGCTGGTATGGGTGTGAAGGAAGCTAGTGGAAGGAAAATGATTGGTTGTGAGAGCAGAAGCCAGGGATTGATTAGGCAGGTGGGAAAGAGTCTCAGGAGTTCAGTTCAGGAGGAGAGAAGTAATTGCAGGCTGAAAATCCTTGGGCAAGAGAGGTCCCTAAAGTACTGAAGTAGGCTGAAGTCCCTTGGGTGTGAGGAAGTCCCTAAAGTATTGAAACCTCCTGAAGGTAAAGGCTGCTTTGTGATTTAACTGGGATGATGAACTGAATGAACTGTTTGTCTTGGGAATTGAACTACTGTTTATTGTGCACTGGATAAAGAGCCCAGACTGAAGCTGACTGTGAGCCTGTATTAAATCCTGGTAGGTGCTGGTAGCCTACTGCTTAAAGGGGACTATTTGCCACACACTTTCAGGTTGCTTACATGTGCTTAAGATTAAAGGTGAATGCTGCTGTTGGAACCATGTATCAGGTATACTAGAAGCCTGCATGGAATAAAAGCCTTAAAATTGAAGCTGCTGGTGGATATTTGTTTCTTGATTGTACCGGGAGCGCTCTCCCTGGTGACAATATAAATACAATTAAATGATGAGCAGGTCCAGGTCTCTCCATAGGCACTCTTGACCATTCCTTTAGTTTTAGATGCTCTGCCTTTATTTGCCATCATTTACTATGTTGCAATATTCCTATGAATGTCATAGAACATGAATAAAGCAGAACAAACTCACCCCCAGAGCCTTTGGTTCCCCTTTGAAGAATTTCTGCAGAGCTTCTGTGTCTGTTGGATTCATTGTTCACAACCTACAAGAAATCCAAAAGTAGCAAAGAGACAGTTGTGTATCAAGTACTTGTATACTGGCATCTTACAGTACTAACAGCAAATGAAATATGGACATATTTTGTCATTTTTTTCCATTTTTAGTAAATATTACAGGATTACAATCCAATAAAATGACCATGGAGAAAGAGTGAGTGGCCTACATTTAAGCTTACTTTGGAATTTAATGGTTATTCTATTGGAATCTCCAAATCCCTAGTCCCCTGTACTAACCAATAGCTCTGGTTGGACAGACTGGATGGACTGTGCGGGTCTTTATCTGCCGTCATCTTACTATGGGCTGGATTCAGTAAATGGTGCCCAAAATTCTGTGCCGAAAAAAATCAGGGCTAAGGACTAGATTCTTTATATGGCACTTGAAAAATCTGCATGGAAAAAAATGCCTAGACGTATTCTCTAAAGTATGCCTAAATGTTATAGAATAGGCTTAAATTTCCCTGTGGTATATAGACTACGCCAAGCGCCCATCCATGTAACAAAATTTAGTTATAAAAACATAAGTATTGCCATACTGGGACAGACCGAAGGTCCATCAAGCCCAGAATCCTGTTTCCCACAGTGACCAATCCAGGTTACAAATACCTGGCAAGATCCCAAAACAGTACAATACATTTTATGCTGCTTATCTAATATGTGGATAGAGCAGTAATTGATGGTATACTTTCAAAAAAAGAACAAAAATTGTTGTGTCCTTTAAATCCTAAGACCCCATATATATATTTTGTCCCAAAGATCCATAAGTCCACTGTGGACCCCCCTGGTCGTCCTATTGTATCTACAAGGGATTCCATATTGGAGCCCCTGTCACAAATGATTGATTACATACTTAGACTGTTTGTAAGTCAGGCATGGTCATACGTTCGGGATTCCTTAGATTTTATTACTATGCTAGAAAATATAAACATAGGTAAATATACAAATGATGATAATTTCTATATGGTGGGCTTAGATGTAGTATCCCTATATACTAGTTTACCCCAGGAAAAAGTCATCAACGTTGCTTGTGCTTATCTGGATAAGTCATCTATACCTAAGTCCAAAATACCAGTTTTGAGACAATTGTTAACTTGCGTCATTTGTGAAAATTACTTTGAATTTCAGAATAAATTCTATGTGCAGAAGCAGGGCATAGCGATGGGGGCGACTGTTGCCCCATCGCTCGCATGCCTGTACATGACAATGTTTGAAATTAATCACGTATATGCCTCTCCCATGTACAGTAAAGTAGTACTATGGAAGAGGTATATAGACGACGTAGTAATGTTCTGGCAGGATTCTGAATATGAATTGCACACGTTCATTGATTCCCTCAATGTGGAGGACCCGTGCATCAAATTTAATTATCGTATTTCAAAATCAGATATGGAATTTTTGGATATAAGAATTTTCAGTAGGGAAGATGGTGGATTTTCTACTTCTATATATCGAAAGCCAACCGACAGGAATACCCTCTTACATTATACTAGTCATCATCATATAGGATTAAGGAGAGGGGTTCCTGTCGGTCAGTTTTTGAGGCTAAGAAGATTGTGTTCGTCCCTCAAGGACTTCAAAATCCAAGCTGAGGATATGATGCATAGGTTTCGCCAAAGAGGATATCCTATGAGCGTTTAAAAAAGGCATATAAGAGGGCGCGGTATTTGCACAGACCATCGTTGTTTGTTCCTAAGCAGAAATCTATGGTCAGACCTGTAGCATGTGTAATTCCATTTTCCCACAGAGCGTCTAAGGTTGGACAGTTAGTCCACAAATATTGGCATGTGCTATCAGTGCATCCAGAGTTCAGGGAGCGCCCCAAAATAGCCTATCAGCGAAACTCTAATGTGGGTGAGCTATTAAAGAAGCCAGGCAGAGATAAAAAAGAGGGCATGCATGGGCCCTGCGGTAGATGCGTCTACTGTAAGCACGCGATTACTACCAGCTGGATTAATATACCAGGCTCTAATAGACGGTTTCATTTATTCACCCACACAACATTTGAAAGTGAAAGGGTCATTTACTGTATTATATGCCCTTGTTTGCTGTATTATATAGGGCACACGAAGAGGAAGCTTAAAAACTACTTGGCTGAGCACATTAGCAATATTAGAATTCAAAAGTTAGATACCCCGCTGGTTAATCATTGGACAGAAAAAAAGCACAAGATCGAAGATTTGAAATGTGTAGTGTTGACACAGTTAACAGGATCTACTCGCCGGGGAGATATAAGTGCTCAGCTTCATAATATTGAACAGCGATATATTTTTGAATGGGCTACGGTGGCCCCCAATGGCCTCAATCTTGAGGTAGAGTGGCTGTAAAGTGATTACATCACTATAGGGGAGGAGCCAATGGATATTTAAACCCTAGTTCATTGTGCTCTTGTATATAGCATTCTTTGGAGCGGGGTGACAAACCCTGACTTGGATTGAAGTCCCGATGGTAAGCAGCCTATTTTTATAATGAATAATTAAAGTATAATAGAATGATTGAAACATACATTACTTGTGCCTGCATTTGTATGTTTTTATATATATATATAATACAGATATTGGGCTTTGGTTCCTCCTGATGAAGGAAACTTCTGAAATGTGGTCTCGCATATTGAAATGCGGTCTCGCATATTGAAATGCAGTCTCATATAGAGAAACTGAAGAAGATATAGAATATCAGCTGGCTTTAAAAGGTTTTTCAACAAGGAGTGAATGTTTGTGGATTGTGCCACTCTTAGCCTTTCTCACGCTGCGGGGTTCCGCATGGAACACAGTCTCAAATTGCCTTCCAGCCCAGCTATCTGGGCTTAACA
This sequence comes from Microcaecilia unicolor, assembly GCF_901765095.1. Lineage (NCBI taxonomy): Eukaryota > Metazoa > Chordata > Amphibia > Gymnophiona > Siphonopidae > Microcaecilia > Microcaecilia unicolor. The sequence goes on along the minus strand of NC_044031.1, from coordinate 638,663,088 downwards.
AAGACATTTGAACTTTGAGGTTAATGAATTGAACTGACAGATCAGCACAAAAGCTAGTAAGCACTACAATCTGTGCCCAACAAGGATGCTTGAAATTGACCTGGACTCATCGAATTGAAGTAGTTTGAAACAAGGAATTGATATAGTTGTGGATCTGCTGTTCTATATTAGAATGTGAATGTAAAAGCTAAGCGGTGGATCAAATGATAATGTGCTATAGATGTTTATTATATCGAGAGTATTGTGAGCTATGTGTGAATGTGACGTGAGAATGTGAGTTTCGAGGATAGTGGTAAGAAACAGGCACATCCTATATAATAAAACGCACCTCCAACATTCTGAAGCTGACTGCATGGCTGAGGCATTCCTGCTGTCTGTATCCATCTCCTGAATTGACATCACATACTTCCGGGTTCGTCACAAGCAGAAGAGACCACCCACACGAGGTTTCTCGGCTTCAGAATGTTGGAGGTGCATTCTATTAAATAGAGCCAGAGCTCAGCGTCCTGCACAGTAATGCTCAGACACCAGAGAGAGGGAGGGGGGGCCTGACATCAGAGAGGGGGGGAGGTATCTCTGTCACTCACACACTCTCTCACTCTCACACACTGTCTCTCACACACTCTGTCTCACACTGTATCACATTCACTCTCTATGTGTCACACAGTCACTCACACACTCTCTTGGTCTCATACACTCAGTCTCACAGAGAGTTTGTGTCTCACACACACTCTCTTTCTCTCTCGCACACACTGTATCTGTGTGAAACACACACTCTCTCTCTCACACTGTGTCTCACATACGCACTTGCATACACGCTCATTCTCACACACTCTCTCTCTCTCACAGACACACTTGCACCCAGACTCTCTCTCTCTCTCTCTCTCTCTCTCTCTCTCTCTCTCTCTCACACACACACACACTCGCACATTCACTTTCTCTCTCACACACAGTCACTCTCACATACACACTCCGAGGAAAACCTTGCTAGCGCCCGTTTCATTTGTGTCACAAACGGGCCTTTTTTACTAGTGTAACATAATAAATAAGTTTAAGATATATATGGATTAAAACAGCACTGTCATCAAATCAATGTGAAGATTCTATTCCCGTCTAATCATTTAATCATACACAGGTAGCATGGAATGTCACCATTAGTACAGAGACTCAGTCTCACTTTCCATACATTAAAACTTACTTCAACTATTCTTTTAATTTTTTTTCCCAACAAGTTTTTTTTTATAAGATATATTCTGTTTTTGTCACCTCACTCTCTCTAGTACAGTGACTCACTCATAGCAGAGTTATACCTGTATTATCTGGTAATGTTACTTCTTTTACAACAACTTAAAACCAATTTTTATCTCTTTCAATCACAAGCACACAATCAGCACTACCTCTCAGATCAAATGCTTCAGCTCTTCTTTTAAAAAGACTGATTTTGTTTGAAAGAAACAAAACCAGTATTCCCTCCCCCAAACCAGAATCGGGCATCTTACTCCTTTAACTTTTGATACAGCACAGCTATTTCATCACAAAACTCTACTCCCCTTTTTAAACTATTTTAATTAGTGCCAAACCTAATCACATACATTTCTGAGTAACATAACCAGTATAGAAACAGAGTTTCTCCTACTTCCTTTTTAAAACCACCTCTATTAACTTACTTTCTCTCTTTGAAGAACAATCAATATACCAGTCACCTTCTCTCTCACACAGACAGAAATCCTCTCTTCCTCACTGAATCCAAAGTTACATATTCATCACATACACCTTATACTTCCTTAAATATTTTATTGTAAACTGCTGAGATTTATCAAAGCTAAGTGATATATCAAGTTTTAATAAACTTAACTGCCTTCACTTCATGAGGTCAGTGAAGAAACAATGCAGTATACACAGAACAGTCTTCTGAAGACATAGTGGTAGGTGACTCCCTACAGGTAGACAGCATCAAGGCTGACACATCCCTCCATTCAAGTTTTCTATTGCACCAGCCAGTTATTCCCACTGTTTATCCCAGAACCAGTAGTCCTGATGGATTGTTCTTCTCCAGCATCCTATATTCTTCTTAAGTCTGAACTCATCCACCCAGAGAAAATTTGAAGGATGACATGCGAGGTTCAAGTGACACTGTACTAGTAGCAGGGTCAATCCAGGAAAGGGAGAGAGCAACTACCTGATTGACTTACAAAGCTCAGCATGAGATTGACCCTAAATATCTCTAATGCTGACTGATGGAGCCTCTCCCTTAAAAGACAACAGATGAACTCTCAGGAGGATTTTTTATGTACCCCTTCAGCTCATGATATAAAGCTTGTGCAGAGACACGGAAGTCAATTTTCTTAGCCATTGCACCATGTTTATTCAATCTACTTCCTCTTAACTTTCAGTTACAAGAAGATCGCATGATCTTCAGAGGAACTATAAAGATCTTCAAGTCAATATTCAGCCATGGTAATCATCAGTTTGAATTTTTTTTTATTCAACTCGCAATATGCATATTTAGCAGTGCTGAGTATTTATGTAGAATGCTGACCTCGAGCAGCGACCAAAATTATAAAGGGGATGGAACTCCTGTCATATGAGGAAAGGCTAAAGAGGTTGGGACTCTTCAGCTTGTAAAAGAGATGGTTGAGGAGAGATATGATTGAGGTCTACAAAATCCAGAGTGGTGTAGAACAAGGTAAAAGTCAACCAATTGTTTACTCTCACAGGGTACAAAGGTTTAGGATTATTGAAGAATCTAACAGCGAATGGGCCAGGCCCATTGTTCTGGTTCCGAAGCCAGATGGAAGTACACATTTCTGGGTGGATTTTCGAGGGGTAAATGGAGTGTCCCAGTTTGATAGTTACCTGATGCCCTGAGTAGATGACCTGGTGGAACAGTTAGGGGGAGCAAATTATTTGTCTACCATTGACTTCACAAAGGGTTACTGGCAAATTCCATTGGAAAAGGATCCTAGGGAAAAAAACGTCCTTTATAATCCATCAAGGATTATATCAGTTTAAGGTTCTGCCTTTTGGATTACATGGAGCCCCAGCTACATTCTAAAGAATCATGAACCAAATATTGAAGCCCCATCTAAACTGTGTTAGAGCATATCTGGATGATGTTATTTATTCCAGCACCTGGGAGGAACATGTAATCCACTTAAAGGTAGTCTGTGAGGCATTACGGAGAGCAGGTCTTACGGTTTTAGTACACAGGGAGCCAATACTTGGACCACCAAATAGGTGGTAGGGGGTGGGGTAAGAACCATGCCATCTAAGTAAAGGCTATACAAAAGGTAGGAGTCCCCCAAAATAAAAAGCAGCTGAGGGCTTTCTTGGGATTAGTGGGATACTACTGCAAGTTCATTCCCAAATTTGCCGAATTAGCAGCAGACCTAACAACTCTGTTGTGAGGATCCCAACCCAGTAACCTGAGATGGAACAGAATGGCCAATCACACATTTGAACAATTGAAACGGGCTTTATATGAAGACCCATTCTTGAAAGATGTAGACTTTGATCAGGAATTCATCCTCCAGACAAATGCATCAGAAGTGGAACTGGGGGCCATATTAAGTCAGGGGACTGGAGAGGATGATCATCCAGTAATGTATCTTAGCAGAAAAATTAATGAGACAGAAAGTAGATACTCTCAGGTACTATCTCTTTGATAGACATTTCAAATTAATAACTAACCATACTCTACTTAAATGGTTAAGAACCACAGTATAAGATTGAAGAGGTAGTACTGTATCTTATACTTCAGATCTACAGCTTTACAGTGGAGCATACCAATGTGGATTATTTGTTCTGAGAGAGTGGCAGAGTGATATCCAAAGAGAACAGATTGCTTGAAGAACCAAAGGTCCTTCTGAAAAGGGAGGAGGCCTGTGATAGGGTATATACCATCTTACAAGAAAAGGGGAAACCCAAGTGGATCCTCTTACAAGTTGACTACTTGTGTACAGTCTACCCTAGGTTAATCAAGTTGAACGACAGAGGCCGGTTTGGGTGGAAGTAGCCCATCAGGGAAGATTATGACAGACCCATTTGGAGAGTGTGGAACTTTTTCCCTGAAATTTGAGCACTTGGAAGTGAACTTACAAGGATAATTTGCATCTTATTTGTCTGTAGCTAGTAGAACTACTGTTTAGATTTTCAGCCTAGATTGTCTGTAGCTAGTAGAACTACTGTTGAGTGCTCAGCCCACATTATCAACCTACTAGTAAAAAAGGCCCGTTTCTGACACAAATGAAACGGGCGCTAGCAAGGTTTTCCTCGGAGTGTGTATGTTTGGGAGAGTGTATGTGAGAGTGACTATTTGAGAGTCAGAGTGAAAGTGTGAGTGTGTGTGTATGAGAGAGAGAGAGTGAGTCTGGGTGTGAGTGTGTTTGTGAGAGAGTGTGTGCAAGTGTGTATGTGAGACACAGTGTGAGAGAGAGTGTGTGTGAGACACAGATTCTCTGTGAGAGTGAGTGTATGAGACCAAGCGAGTGTGTGAGTGACTGTGTGGCACATAGAGAGTGAATGTGATACAGTGTGAGACAGAGTGTGTGAGAGTGAGAGTCAGAAAGACATTGTATATGAGAGAGAGAGTGTGAGCCCTGCCCTGCCAATCTATGCCCATCTGTCCCCTGCCCCCTCCATTCATCCTTTTCCAGCAATTCCCCTCTCTCCCTGAGCCCTGCCCTCCCAATCCATGCCCATCCATGCTCCTCTGTCACCTGCCCCCTCCATTCATCCCTATCCAGCAATTCCCCTCTCTCCCTGAGCCCTGCCCTGCAATCCATATCCATCCATGCCCATCTGTCCCCTCTATTCATCCCTATCCAGCAATTCCCCTCTCCCTGAGCCCTGCCCTCCCAATCCATGCCCATCCATGCTCCTCTGTCACCTGCCCCCTCCATTCATCCCTATCCATCAATTCCCCTCTCTCCCTGAGCCCTGCCCTGCAATCCATATCCATCCATGCCCATCTGTCCCCTCCATTCATCCCTATCCAGCAATTTCCCTCTCTCCCTGAGCCCTGCCTTCCCAATCCATGCTCCTCTGTCCCCTGCCCCCTCCATTCATCCCTTTCCAGCAATTTCCCTCTCTCCCTGAGCCCTGCCCTCCCAATCCATGCCCATCCATGCTCCTCTGTCACCTGCCCCCTCCATTCATCCCTTTCCAGCAAGTCCCTTCTCTCCCTTCCATGACCCCCCCTCGCATCCATGCTCCTCTCTCTCCCATGTCCCAGCCTGGCCCGCCCTCTTCTCCCCCCCCCCTTCGCATCCATGCCCCCCCTTCGCATCCATGCTGTCGTTTCTCCCCTGCCCTCCCGCTCCCATTGTTCAACTTTACTGCCCACTCTCTTCTCTCCCCCCAACATCCCTTTTTTTTTTCTTCTTCTTTTTAAATTTACCTCCGTGGCGGTCCCGGCAGCGCAGCGTCAGGGAAGGAGGCGGTGCTCCCGACGTCTCTAGCCTTCCCTTCGCTGTGTTCCGCCTTCTTCTGACGTCATTGACGTCAGAAGAAGGCGGAACACAGCGAAGGGAAGGCTAGAGACGTCGGGAGCGCCACCTCCTTCCCTGACGCTGCGCTGCCGGAATTCTTTGGGTTTTTTTCCGCCCTCGACGTCATGACGTTTGACGCAAGGGCGGGGCAGAGACGGCTGGCTGGCTTCACACCACGAATCCACGAACCCTACAGGGAGTGTTTGAGTGACTTCAGAACGTTGTCTTCAGAACGTTCACGGTGCGTTTTATTATATTAGATATGGTTGGTAGGCAGGGTCCTTATCACAAGAACTTGTCAAAAACTTTCTGAAACTCTAGATACACTATCCAGCTTATAATTGAAAAAGAAAAACGCCTATATTTCGACCCAAATCGGGAGATGGGCGTTTTTCTCGCAAAGGCGCCCAAATCAGTATAATCGAAAGCCGATTTTGGGCGTTTCCAACTGCACTCCGTTGCGGAAACGAATAAAATTGATGAGGGCGTGTTGGAGGCGTGGTGGAGGCAGGACTGGGGCGTGGTTATCAGCTGAGGAGAGATGGGCGTCTTTAGCTGATAATCGAAAAAAAAGGCATTTTGACCGCGATTTTGGGTCACTTTTTTTGGACCCTTTTTTCTCACGAACAAGCCCCAAAAAAGTGCCACAACTGCCCAGATGACCACTGGAGGGAATCGGGGATGACCTCCCCGGACTCCCCCAGTGGTCACTAACCCCCTCCCACCAAAAAAAAACCCACTTTAAAAACTTTTTTTCCAGCCTGTATGCCAGCCTCAAATGCCGTACCCACCTCCATGACAGCAGAATGTGTTCGATCCTGTCACAGCCTTTCCCTGGGTCAGATGTGGCTCTCGGGTGCAGTACAGGGTCACATCAGCATTGCATTGTGGTGGGTGTAGGGTATTGGGCTCCGTGATTTCATTAGCTTGTGTTAGTCTCACGATGTTGGTAGTTGGTAGGCTCTTCTCCCATGGTGCTTTTCCCCCTGCCTACTGGGTCAGAGTGTGCCCTGTTGTGTTTCCTGTTGTAGTCCATGCGGTAGTGGCCATTTTTGTAAGACAGTTTTAGTTCCCTTTCCTGTGTTAGCCACGTTAGACAACTTAGTTCTTACCTTGAATGTGGCTGAAAGAGGGCATTGTACAGCATTCTGCCAGCTCTGACCTACTGCTAATCTCAGTTCCAGGGAGACTCGTTGCCAGTGGGGCACAACCTCTGATCTGCAGTTAACTGTGAGTAAACGCGGTTATTCCAATAAAGGACGTTTTCGGAGAGATTAGTCTTCAGGTGTCAACTGGTGTGCCAATGTTATACAGCAGCAACAAGTCCTAGAGGCCTGCGTGTATGCAGGTCCCTGGAGCACTTTTAGTGGGTACCGCAGTGCACTTCAGCCAGGTGGACCCAGGCCCATCCCCCACCCCACCTGTAACACTTGTGCTGGTAAATGGAAGGCCTCCAAAACCCACTGTACCCACATGTAGGTGCCCCCTTCACCCCTAAGAGCTATGGTAGTGTTGTACATTTGTGGGTAGTGGGTTTTGGGGGAGGGGGGTTGGGAGCTCAGCACCAGTGGTAAGGGAGCTGTGCAAGTGGGAGCTTTTTTTGAAGTCCACCGCACTGACCTAGGGTGCCCACTTGGTGTCCTGGCATGTCAGGGGGGCCAGTGTACTACCAATCCTGGCCCCTCCCACGACTAAATGGCTCGGATTAGGACGTTTTTGAGCTGGACGTTTTTAGTTTCCATTATTGCTAAAAAAAAACAAACGCCCACCTCAAAAACGTCCATTTTTTCGAAAATACGGTTCGGCCCGCCCCTTCACGGACCCGTTCTCGGAGATAAACGCCCATGGAGATAGGCGTTTGCGTTCGATTATGACCCTCCACATCAACCAGCTCATCTTTATCTACATGCTTATTCACACTTTCACTATCAAGCACAACTTTCTAAGCATATTCTGTAAAGTAAACTAGACAAATGATCCCTGAAAGTGCATTCTAATGTGTGCATCACAAAAGGAAGTGTGGCTTTGGAGGGGTATGGGCATTCCTAAAAATTATGCAGACTGTTCTGTTAGATGCAGGTATTTACACCAGGCATTTTGCTGGTATAGGTGGTCGAGCCTAAATTTTACTTGCAGGGACAGGCACTATGCTTATTCTATAAACCGTACCTAACTTTAGGCAAGGTTTATAGACTAGCGGTAAATGTGTGTGTGTGTGGGGGGGGGGGGGGGGGGGGGTGGCGCCATTTATAGAATTTTCCCCTAAGTGGACAGAACTTTCGTTGGGAATTGTAGGGCAGTCAAGGTGATTAGGATAATGTGCAATAAGTGGACAGAACCTGTTGAAATACAAGAAAACAAAGAATGCCACACTGAGAAAAGGAAACACCATGACAGCAGCATATAGTACTACAAATACCCTTTATACGGCTGGGACATTTCCCACTGACAGGAAGCAATGTCCAATGATACCCACACCCAATCAAACATATAAATGGCAAGAGGCATACTCACTCGCAAATGCGCAGTAGAGACCCTCTCTGTCCCGCCCCGCATCAATACGTGATGACGGGGGTGTGACAGAGAGGGAACCTGCGCACCTGCAAGTGAGGGAACCGCCGTCGCCACTGCTCCCCCCCCCAGGGTTGCCACCACCGCCCCCCCCACCCACCCACCCGGTTGCTGCCGCCACCCACCCTCCACCCAGCCCGGGTACCTGGCTTCACTATTCAAACCGCCGGAACGCAGCACACAGCTCATCTGAGCTGCTGTTGGCCTTCCTTACCTGCCTGTGTCCCGCCCTCGCCGACGCTACGTCACACGAGGGCGGAACACACGCAGAGAAGAAGGAAGGCCGACGGCAGCTCAGATGAGCTGTGTGCTGTGTTCCGGCGGTTTGAATAGTGAAGCCAGGTACCCGTCCCGGGTGGAGGGGCGGCGGCAGCAACCTCTCCGGGGGGGGGGGGGCCTTTCAACCCCCCTTCCTTTACTAGCCCGTTTTTACGGGCTCAACTGCTAGTAATACAATAAAGAAACCCAGACAAATCATCATTGCATCTTCCTGAACCACTTTCTTTGGGGGGGGGGGGGGGGGGGAGGTAACAGTGCTTCTGTCATAAGTCCAGGGAAAATGAGTTCCCCAGTTTAGCACATGGTAAGCAAAAACCCTGCAACTTACTCGATTTTGGCATGTTCTACAGCAACAGCCAAGAGAAATTCTAGCACATGATCTTAAACTGAACTCACTGTTTTTATGACAGTATTGTCCCTTTCGTGATCAGTGATGTGATTTTGAAAGAAGTTTATCACACTGTACTAATCTTGTTCTTCCTGTCAGAGAAGGAGCTTCTTTTAAAGAGATTTACTAGAGTGGATATAAATACTGGGGGAAACCACTGCTTGCCCCAGGATTGGTAGCATGGAATGTTGCTACTACTTGGGTTTCTGCCAGATACTTGTGATGTATGCTTTTAAGGACATTAGTATCTTATGAGCAAGCTGCATTTGCTATAAATAGAGACACAGTGGCAAGTTCTCATTTACCTCCGAGTATCTAAAAGTTTCTTTTGGACAGTAGCGCAGTGCTTTTGGAAATGAATGCACGGGAGCATTTGTATAAAAGAAAAGAAAAAACAGACTTCTTTAAGTCCACAGTTTAACCACTCTAGGACCCAGTCGGAATTCTGAGCAAAACACACATGTGATTCTCGCTCAGCCAGCCCCAAAGTTTAACAGAGTTCAGGGTCTCTCAGGAAAGAGCTTGTGACCCTTTTCATTAGAAATTACTCTCCCTGGGTGTAGTACCTGCAGTCTCTGCTCTGGAGAATATCAGTATCTCAGTTGTCTGGGCTCCAAATACTGTCACTCTTGATCCCTTTCACTTTCTGCTGCTTGTTGCAGTACAGGGGAAAGAAGGTTTGATGATCCCAAAACAAAATGAAGAAGGAGGAGGAGCAAAATTACAGTTATGCCTGTTTTGCCTGGAAGTGGTAATTTCCTGTCAACTCCTTGCACTGGGAGAGGAAATCCTTATGCTGTAATCACAAGTCTTAGCCAGTACATTAGCAAAGGCAGTTCTGTTGAGTAATGTTCCTGAATTTGCCTGAGGTGAGATATACCCAGATACGTTTTCACAAATACAGGGATATAGATGTTTAAATACCTGAACAGTATTAATCTACTGTAACAATGGGAGAAATCCAACAGATTAGCTGTATGGATTTATCACTGCTATTCACCATTTCAGTTTGTGCCTGTGTGACCTGTGGGTTTTGTTTTTGTTTTTTGTTTTTTTGGCTGGCAGCTGTTTTGCTTTTGGGAGCAGGCTGCCTGCAAATTTCTACAGCATTTTGTTCCAACATTATACAGACCCAGAGATCCTAGGTTGCCCTTTTGCTGAACTCTTATTTCCTGCACCTGCTCAGGAACTCAGACCTTCTAGCACCAGAACCTTCCTGAGGTTTGTGGTAATCAATACAAATAAAACAAAATAAAACATGGAAAAGAAAATAATATGATACCTTTTTTATTGGACATAATTTAATACATTTCTTTGTCGGATCGGAAATAAGCAAATGTTGGTAGATGGCAGTATATATAAGTGAAACATCAAAGCATTTCAGTGACAGTCTAACAGAATGGGGGTGGATAGGTGAGAGACAGGGAGATATGCATGGAGACAGGAGGGTGACAAAGCAGTCCAATTCTATGGTTTATAATGGGCTAGAAAACCCAGATCTTTGTTAAGTCCTGTCTGGTGGGTGTCAAAATATTTAATCATTCTGACTTCAAAGGTCTTACGTTCCTGTATTGTTTTAAAGTTCCCTTTCAGGATTCTTACTATGAAATCACTGGTACAGTGTTCTGGTTTTGTAAAGTGCTGCCCCACAGGCTTGACATCTTTATTGGTACTAGCATTTTTCATATGGTGTCTATGTAAATTTGAGGCAGCCATGGGCAAAGAATAATTCTGAGAAATCATATGAAGGGTTAATTCTGTTAAAAGCTTGGTATTTGAATTGAATTCTTATTTCAAATTTCAACTCTTTACTCTGTAAGTGAAGTGAAGGTATGCCAGATGGTTCAGATTATTGTGTCTAGCGTTTGCCGGGCTGGGTTAGAAAGGTCAGAGACAGGAATTTCTTTCACCCTTGTGAATGATGAAAGCTGTATATTATTAGGCATACTGAATAGTTTTGTAAGCAGGCAGTTTGTTTAGGATTAGGCTGAAATGCTGTTTAGTTAGAGTCTAAATAATTCTAGATATAAATGAGTTAGATTTTAGAAGTTCTTGCTTATAAGGAATACTGATTCTGTGTATTTTAGAATATGTTTTATTCTGTAATTTCTATGTAGGATACCTTTTAAATTCTGTATTATTCTTTGTCTGCTGTTTAAGACTGCAGTTGAGGAGATCAACATATGGTTTGACTTAGCCATAGTTCTGGCTGGTTCAATGTATAAGCTGATAGGTGAAGAAGGTCAGGAAAAGTCTTGATTAATTATAGGTAACTGTAGAAATGGTCCTGAAAGAAATAACAGACCATAGCCGTATGCTATTAAGTAAGATTGGCTTTTGACCTCTTTAATGAATGCCAGAGTTCAGCTAGCAGGTAGTATGAAGCTGATTAGGAATATGAGAATAACCAATGTTAGATGGGGCCTCTTAGTCTCTAAGGGAATCCAGTTTAAGCTATAGCTGAGAAATCAATCATAATGAGAAATGTAAGAGTTCTGGAGACCAAATGTCTGGTGTAAGGGGCCCCAGGTCACAGGTCAGTTTGAGGAATACCAAACCTATGTAACTGATATTTCAAAAGTAATGATTGGTTGAGGCCAGGTAGCCAATCTATTCCTTAACCAATTGGAGAGTAAGGGGGGGCAAGGCTAGGAGGGGGATAGAACAGTATTTAAGTAGGAGCAGAAGCAGTTTACGTCAGAAGGAGAGCTGGAAGAAAGCTGGAAGACAACAGGAGAGACAGCAGAAGAGAAGCAGCTGAGACAGAAGCCATAATATCCAGAGAGCTGAGACAGAGGAGAAGAGAGCTAGAACTGATGTCCTGCTTTGTTTGCTGGCAAATAAAGAAGATTACTCTCTCATTCTGGTGTGTGCTGTCTGACTCCTGAAGTATCACAAATTCCTATCTCAATTCCTGCAACAATTCTTGGTGGCAGCGGTGGGATCCTGAATCCTGTACCTATTCCTGACACCCAACTGACTGAGGAACATTCGCCGGGTATGTATTTTGTATTCTGTATTGTAATCCTAGCTAGGAAATTGTAAACCAGCCCCTCAAAGAAGATTGAGGGAAGGAGAGCCTGATCAACTCTCAGCGAAGGCCCTAGTACCTTCTAGTCGCGGGGACTAGAAGCGAAAACGCTTGAGCTTATCTGTATCTGAGAAATCTGAAATTGTTGGGTGGGATTTTCTGTACTGAATGAATGTGTGATGCGTGAATGATTAAATGAGTGCGGACTTCTTATAGCTGCGTTTTCAATTAACGCGAGTTCAATTGGCCAGCAACGGAAGGAAGCGATTGTTGTTTGTTCTACCCTTTTGTTTCCGGATCTGCGGACCCCTTACCGCAAATCCAAAAAACTCCCTCCCTTTTGTGTGTTGTAACTGTAAGCATTATGGGTGGGACATCATCTAGACAAATTGCTACCCCCCTAGATTGTATGCTTAAGAATTTCAAAAAAGGCTTTTTAATTAATGACTATGGACAGACTTTAAGCTCAAGTACTCTAAGAACCTTGTGTGAAGTTGAGTGGCCATCTATGGGAGTGGGGTGGCCCCCTAGTGGCAGCTTAGATATTGAAGTAATCCGGAAGGTTTACAGCATAGTTGTAGGAGAACCAGAATATTCTGAACAACTCCCTTATATAGATTCCTGGGACAGCCTTGTGACTGACCCTCCCTCCTGGTTGAAAACTTATATGGGATCCCCAGTAAAATTCATGTTAGGCCGTGCTCAAAGAAAGATTAGAAAATCTAAATTGGAAGAGGGAAAGAGCCCCAGGAAGCCTACCACCCAATCGGTGGCTTCCGCCCCTACCCTGTCCGAGAAACCCATACTCTCTGATGACCCCTCAGATCTTGAGCCACCACCTTATGGCCCATTGTTGGGGTTCCGTGCTACCCCCAGAGATCCACGCCGCCCAGCTCAAGCCTCTCCAGTACAGGCTTCTCCGGATAGTTCCTCTTCTGTGCAAACCCCACCACATCCTAGGTTGGACTTTTCACCTGGCCTCTACCCTTCTCTGCCACATCCTCCCCTGTTAACCTCCGAAGACCCACTTTGGGCTCCACTCCCTGACTCCTCAACTCCTGACAGCCCAGCCTCTCCCTCTAGTACCCCTACCCACTCATCAGGGGCCCGGCATCCCTTTCAATGGACTGACTCACCTGTGACCACCTCTCAGTCTATGAGTACCCCTCCCCATCCCTCAGGATTTCAACCTACCTCCACTGAATGGGTTAGACCCGCTGCAATCACCTTTGAGCATGATAGGAGGGTAGCTCCTAGCTCTACCTCAGGTTCCATTCCCACCTCCTCGAGAGTTCTGCCACTTCGTCAGGTAACTACCACTCGACCGGATCCTAATAATCAGGGTCAGGTTATACAGGCACAGGCCTACCAGTATGTACCCTTCACAACCACCGATCTCCTGAATTGGAAGACGCATTACCCCTCTTATACTGAAAAGCCTCAGGCAGTGGTGGACCTAGTGGCTAGCATTATGGCCACCCATAACCCAACCTGGACTGATTGTCAACAACTTCTCCTGACCCTCTTCACAACTGAGGAGAGGCGGAAGATTTTACAAAATGCTGAGGCCATCACGCGAGAGCGTGTCCCCGGGGGGACACAGGACCCAGAGGGATGGGTTAGAGCTCGGTTTCCTCGCGCAGCTCCAGTTTGGGATCCAAATGATGGGCAGCACTATGAACTGTTGTCTGGCTATCGCCGGGACTTACTGGAAGGTATGAGGAAAGGCATAAAGAGGCCCATTAATCTGGCAAAGGTCTCTGAAATTCTCCAAGGGGCAACTGAATCCCCTGGGGCCTTTCTAGAGCGACTAATTGAAGCCTACAGAACATACACCCCCTTTGATCCTGAAGCCCTAGAAAACCAGAGAATGGTGAATAGCGCATTGGTGGCCCAGAGTATGCCAGATATCCGGAAGAAGTTGCAGCGTCAGGAGGGATTCGCAGGGATGAATACCACCCAGCTAATTGAGATCGCAACAAGGTTTTCATTAATAGAGATCAGGAGGTGCGCCGAGAGGCTGACCGGAAGATGCAGAAGAAGGCCGACCTTTTAGCGGCAGCCATTACTAATTCCACCCTTAACCGAGGTCGACCTCTAGCTAATGGGAAGCCAAAGTGGGACCCCGGACCACCAGCCAGGCCCCGAGATTCCTTCAATCAATCCCGGCCAAGGGGGGAGAATCCCAGACCAAGATTGGAGAGGGACCAGTGTGCCTACTGTAAGGAAAGAGGGCACTGGAAAGATGAATGCCCCCAGAGGCGCCAGGGACTGAGAAGGGGACCAGGAGATCGAGGAAGCCGAGGCTGAGTTCGAGAGGGAAGATATGAGCCTCCTGAATCTGACATCATCGGGATAGCCGAGATGGCAGAATGGGACGAATAGGACAGACCGGGTTCCTACAAACTGGGCTCCCAGGAACCTATGGTCAAGTTAACTATAGGGAGCCGCTCAATTCCATTCATGATTGATACAGGAGCTGAACATTCTGTTGTGACGGAGCGATTAGCGCCTGTGTCTGGAAAAACTGTCCGAGTGGTGGGTGCCACGGGGGTGCAGAACCGGAGGCCCTTTCTGACGACCCGTAGATGCCAATTAGGCTCACACATAGTCACTCATGAATTCTTGTATATGCCAGACTGTCCAATCCCTTTGTTAGGTCGAGACCTGCTGTCCAAGCTTAGGGCCCAAATTTCCTTTGACTCTGATGGCCAGACTTCAGTCTCCTTTCGGCCCCCGACCTCCAGCCCTAAGGGTATATTGAGTTTCTGCTGCCCTCTTGAAGAAGAATGGCGGCTGCATCAGTCGCATGGCCAAGTTGACCTACCCCTGGCAGACAGCTTTCAGGTCAGTGGGGTATGGGCAGAAGATAATCCCCCAGGGTTGGCCCGAAATATTCCTCCTGTTCATGTAGACTTACTTCCAAGTGCCCGGCCAATCCATCTTCGCCAATACCCAATTCCCAGAAAGGCTCTGGAAGGGATCCAAGCACATTTGAATCGTCTGTTATCCCATGGAATTATTCGTCCTTGCCAGTCTCCATGGAATACGCCATTGTTGCCAGTTCAGAAGCCAGGGACTGAGGACTACCGGCCAGTCCAAGACTTACGAGTGGTCAACAAATCCACTATCTCATTACACCCTGTAGTGCCTAATCCATATGTCCTGCTAGGATTGATACCTTCTGGAGCTACCCATTTCACGACACTAGACCTAAAAGATGCCTTCTTTTGTATTCGGGTGGCCCCCGCCAGTCAATTGCTTTTTGCCTTTCAATGGGAAAACCCAGTAACAGGAAGGAAGCTTCAGTATACATGGACCCGCCTGCCACAGGGGTTCAAGAACTCCCCCACCATTTTTGGGACTGCCCTAGGACAAGACCTTAAGACTTTTAAATCTGAGCCTTCCAGGCGAGTTTTACTCCAGTATGTAGATGACCTCCTGATTGCAGCAGTGACCCAGGAAGAGTGTTTTGAGGCTACTAGAGAATTGCTGGAGCTACTCTTGGATGCAGGCTATAAGGTCTCACGCTCAAAGGCCCAACTTTGTCAGTCAGAAGTGAAGTATCTGGGCTTTTGCATTTCCCAGGGAAGTCGGAGACTGGATGCTAGTAGGAAGCAAGCGGTAGCTGCAATTCCCCAACCCAAGTCCAGAAGAGAAGTTAGGGAATTTCTGGGAGCAGCCGGATTCTGCAGGATTTGGATTCCAAATTTTGCATTGATGGCGAAACCCCTTTACCAGGCCACAAAGGGGGGTGAAAAGGAACCATTTGAATGGGGACCTACTGCTCAACAATCCTTCATTGCCATAAAGAAAGCCCTACTCCAAGCCCCTGCGTTAGGCCTTCCTGATGTGGAGAAACCTTTCTCATTGTATGTCCATGAGCGACAGGGGGTTGCTCTGGGTGTGCTGACCCAGATGATGGGATCCTGGCAGAGGCCTGTTGCATACCTGTCTAAACAGCTGGATGGAGTGGCTAAAGGATGGCCAGCCTGCATGAGGGCCATTGCAGCAACAGCCTTACTGGTCCAGGAAGCTGATAAGCTGACCTTGGGGCAAGAACTGGTTGTTAAAGTCCCCCATGCAGTTCTTACCCTCATGGAGTATAAGGGCAACCACTGGTTTACAAATAACCGTATGGTTAAGTACCAAGCTAGCTTGTGTGAGAATCCACGGATACACCTGGAAACAGTGGCTACATTCAATCCCGCCACTCTTTTGCCAGCATCAGAGGGACCACCGGATCATGACTGTATCCAAACTATGGATGAAGTGTACTCCAGTCGACCAGATCTTAAAGATGTTCCTTGGAGGGACCCAGATGTAATTTATTTCACAGATGGAAGCAGTTACGTGGAGAACTCCAAGCGATTGGCAGGCTATGCTGTGGTGACAGAGGACAAGGTGATAGAAGCAAGAGCCCTGCCCCAAGGAACTTCAGCTCAGAAAGCAGAACTTGTGGCCCTCATACGAGCTCTGGAGCTAGCAGCAGGACTGGTGACCAACATTTATACTGATTCTAAGTATGCCTTCACAACCCTACATGCTCATGGAGCCTTGTATAAGGAAAAGGGACTCATAAATGCTGCAGGCCAACCTGTTAAGTATGGACCTGAAATACTTCAGCTGCTAGAGGCTGTGTGGGCCCCTAAGAAGGTAGCTGTTATTCACTGCAGGGGACACCAAAGGATAGATACTCCAGTGGCCCGAGGGAACCGCCATGCTGATCGGGTGGCCAAGGAAGCTGCTCGAGGACCCCCAGCAAGTACTGTGACTCCCCTGTTCCAAATTCGACTGCAAGAATGGACACCTATGTATACCCAAATGGAAGAGAAATGGGCTCAAGAAGAAGGTGCAGTAAGGAGACCTGATGGCTGGTTACTTCTCCCTGATACCAGAGTTCTGGTGCCACGCCACCTAGCTTGGCCTGTAGTGTCTCAAGCTCATGACCTATCACACTTAGGGAAAACAGCACTAGCCCGTCTACTCAATCGAGTAGTGGTGCTGGAAGGATTGGATAGTCTGGTTGCCACTGCCTCTGCCCGATGTACTCTCTGTGCCCAGAATAATGCTCGTCAGGGACCCCGTATTCCACCAGGAGTTCAGTCTAGAGGACTAACACCCTTTGAGTCCCTAGTTATAGACTTCACAGAAATGCCCAGGAGTGGTAGGTTCCGATACCTCTTGGTCATGGTTTGTACCTTTTCTGGGTGGGTGGAAGCATATCCTACAGTCACTGAGAAAGCCACAGAAGTAGCTCGAGCCCTCCTTAGGGATGTCATCCCCAGGTATGGATTGCCCCTTGCCATAGGTTCAGATAATGGTCCCGCCTTTGTTGAAGCCACACTTCAGGCCCTGTCCCGCGCATTGCGCATTACCTGGAAATTGCATTGTGCCTATCGTCCCCAGAGTTCAGGGCAGGTTGAGCGAGCAAACAGAACCTTGAAAAATAGCCTAGCAAAGATTTGTCAGGAAACCCAATTGAAATGGCCACAGGCACTGCCACTAGCCCTCTTCCGCCTCCGATGCACCCCAACTAAAGGAACAGCCCTTTCTCCCTTTGAAATTGTGTATGGGAAGCCCCCAGCCATTTTGCAGGGAATTAAGGGAGACATAGGGATTTTAGGGTCTGCCCAGGTGCAGGAGCAGGTAGCCCTCCTGGGTAAGATAATTTCTGAGCTTCAGTCTTATGTGAGAGAAATAAACCCTGTCCCCTTCCAGGTTCAGGTACATTCCTTCCTGCCAGGGGATAGAGTTTGGGTGAAAGATTGGAGGCTTCAGCCTTTGGGGCCCCGGTGGAAAGGACCTTTTACTGTTTTGCTTTCTACCCCTACAGCTGTGAAGGTCGCAGGGATAACTCCATGGGTCCATTGGTCTCGAATTAAGTCTGCTGACCAGACTGAGCCCAGCACGGATCAGACGGAGCCTAGACAGTGGAGAGCAGAAAGTGATCCAGCGGAGCCATTGAAGTTGCGCCTGACCCGAACCAAAGAATCTACTAGCTGAAAAGAAGGGTCAACTGCATACTGCAGGAGCGGCTGAACTTCGGCTTCATACTGAGACTCTTTCTTGCCCAGATTCTGGCTTTCTTGGAATTTGAAAGCTTGATCCTTGTCAGTTGAGGGTCTATCCCAACTGGTATAAGAACTCAAAGACTGAGAACACTATATGAGAGTAATCTGTGATTAGCACAGACTGTTGAAATATTATTGCTTAATTAGTTTGCTGTATTTGTTTTAGATTAGGAAGAAAGAAAATGTTAGTAGTTTGGATGCTTTTGTTGTTTTCTACTCCTTGCCTCCTTGTTCCTAATACCCCAACTCGCTCTAACCTTTGGTTACACTCTGTCCAGGAACTAATTAGCCAGGCAAAGATTACTTCCCCTTGTATTGTGTGTTCCCGATTTTCTCCTTATACCACAGATGTCCCAGCTGTTCCTGTTCCTGTGCAACTCCCAGCTCTTATACCTCCCTATTTTTCGAGTTCAGGTCCTTGGAGCCAGGATTATACTTGGTGGTCCTTTTATAATGCTACTTCCCCCTCTGAATCTTCTCTAAGGCCAGTTTTTACGTCTCCCTATCCAGCTTCTGGAGTGTTTTGTTTAACAAGAAACATCTCAACTGTTCTTCCCATTCCCTGTAACTATACTAATGTTCTCCCAGAAAAAGGAGAACCTGTGTGGGTAGTTTCTCCAGGTACTCCTATGTGCCCTACTACCATACCTGTAGATTATGACCAAGGTGATTATCTGGCTCCTAAGCGTACCACTGAGAGGACTATAGCGTCCAAGCTTATTTTCTACTTTCATAAGTCCCCGGGGTATGAAGAGTTACTAACAAATGAGCAGCCTGTCACAATTGGGGATTGGCACCTATGGTGTGCAAAGTCTCCATTTCGTCTTCGTTCCCCCTGGGATAGGGGCTCGCATTATGGGCACCCTAAGTACCTTGTCCAGCCTGAGCCAACATTTATTGGGAACTTTCCTCACCCTCTCCTTGGTCATTACTGGCTCTGTGATAATGTCCTCCACATGATTCTTCCCCCCACATATGATTTTTGTGTATTGGTAACCTTGAATTATTTTCCTAAAGTTATTCCTCTTAAGCCACTATCCCCGCACCGCTCTAAGCGAGAGGCTTTGTCCTTACCCTCCTCCGTTGCCACAGAGGATGAGGCGATTGAATTAGCCCTCCAGTATATCAACTCTACTTATCCTCTGACTAAAAAGAGACTTGTAGCCCTTTCTGCCACGGCCTGGATTCCAATTGGAGGCCCGGTAGCGGGTATTACTGAACTAGGTATGGCTACTCGGAGACTTCAATCCCTACTCCATGTTTTAGTTCATGAGCTGAACGTGGTAGTCAATGCATTGCAGGATCAAATTAATGAATTAAGTATAGTTTCTAGGTATAATCGTATGGGTCTTGACTACCTCTTTGCAGCCCAGGGTGGTCTCTGCACAGTGCTAAATTCTTCAGAGTGCTGTACTATTGTCATAAATAGGACGCATGTAGTTAGGCATGCCATGGATAAAGTCCTACAGTTGGCTAGCCTTAATGTGGAGGATTACCGAGGAGGATTAGATCTTACCTCCTGGTGGTGGTCATTGACCTCCTGGATACGTCCCTTGTTCATTTCCCTAATAGTCTTAGTTTTAGCAGGGTTGTTGTTTTGTTTTCTGGCCTCATGTGCTTCGGCAGTATGCCGTCGGACCTTAACAAGTAAGGTAATGGTGATTCACAAGTCTATTCCTAGTTAGGATCACTATAATCTCCAGAGTTTGAGATGTGAGACTTATCTCTGCATAAGCTGATTTTAGTCTCAAAGGGGGAATGAGGCAGCCATGGGCAAAGAATAATTCTGAGAAATCATATGAAGGGTTAATTCTGTTAAAAGCTTGGTATTTGAATTGAATTCTTATTTCAAATTTCAACTCTTTACTCTGTAAGTGAAGTGAAGGTATGCCAGATGGTTCAGATTATTGTGTCTAGCGTTTGCCGGGCTGGGTTAGAAAGGTCAGAGACAGGAATTTCTTTCACCCTTGTGAATGATGAAAGCTGTATATTATTAGGCATACTGAATAGTTTTGTAAGCAGGCAGTTTGTTTAGGATTAGGCTGAAATGCTGTTTAGTTAGAGTCTAAATAATTCTAGATATAAATGAGTTAGATTTTAGAAGTTCTTGCTTATAAGGAATACTGATTCTGTGTATTTTAGAATATGTTTTATTCTGTAATTTCTATGTAGGATACCTTTTTAAATTCTGTATTATTCTTTGTCTGCTGTTTAAGACTGCAGTTGAGGAGATCAACATATGGTTTGACTTAGCCATAGTTCTGGCTGGTTCAATGTATAAGCAGATAGGTGAAGAAGGTCAGGAAAAGTCTTGATTAATTATAGGTAACTGTAGAAATGGTCCTGAAAGAAATAACAGACCATAGCCGTATGCTATTAAGTAAGATTGGCTTTTGACCTCTTTAATGAATGCCAGAGTTCAGCTAGCAGGTAGTATGAAGCTGATTAGGAATATGAGAATAACCAATGTTAGATGGGGCCTCTTAGTCTCTAAGGGAATCCAGTTTAAGCTATAGCTGAGAAATCAATCATAATGAGAAATGTAAGAGTTCTGGAGACCAAATGTCTGGTGTAAGGGGCCCCAGGTCACAGGTCAGTTTGAGGAATACCAAACCTATGTAACTGATATTTCAAAAGTAATGATTGGTTGAGGCCAGGTAGCCAATCTATTCCTTAACCAATTGGAGAGTAAGGGGGGGCAAGGCTAGGAGGGGGATAGAACAGTATTTAAGTAGGAGCAGAAGCAGTTTACGTCAGAAGGAGAGCTGGAAGAAAGCTGGAAGACAACAGGAGAGACAGCAGAAGAGAAGCAGCTGAGACAGAAGCCATAATATCCAGAGAGCTGAGACAGAGGAGAAGAGAGCTAGAACTGATGTCCTGCTTTGTTTGCTGGCAAATAAAGAAGATTACTCTCTCATTCTGGTGTGTGCTGTCTGACTCCTGAAGTATCACAAATTCCTATCTCAATTCCTGCAACAAATTAAATCTCTTCTTTAGCACCTGACTTGTTTCTCCAATGTAGCAGCCTTTGTTGCATTTTTTACACTGAATGATATATACTACATTGGAAGATAAGCACATGAAAGATTCCTTAATGTTGAATATTTTTCCTTTGTGAATGACCATGGGGTCCTGTGAAATATTTTGGCATAGTTCACAGCTGGATATATTGTAAGGATGTGTGCCATTCTCTTCTTTTTGAGTCTGTGTTGGGAGCTTACTTCTAATTAGCTTGTGTTTTAAGTTGAGTGGCTGTGAGAAGGCCAGCACTGGTGGGGATGGGAATATTTCTTTCAATAATTCATCCTCCTGGAGTAGAGGCTGCAGATCTTTTATGATTTTTCTTAAATTTTCCAGCTTGGGGTTGTATGTCACTATAAGGGAGAAAAACAGCCCTTGGGTTACATCTGGCTGCAGGATAGACATGTGGAAAAATTGTATATTTGTAAATAGCCTGAGAGGAAATGTTCCCTGTAAATAGTCCTGAGCAGTGCAGTGTTAAAGGTGTTCCCCACGGAACAGACAGAAGTATGACATTGATTTATAGAAGAATTCATATCATTGGCTGAATCAAGAGTTTGCCAGTTACAGAAGTTACAGTAAAAGATTGAAGTTTGTTATTAATACTTCTGGAGTGTTGCATGGTTCCTGGTCTGGAAAGCTGAGTAGAACCCCAAACTGGAAAAGTGTCTCCCAAACCCCAGATCACTAATCCAGACCATTACCCACCCCAGCTCGACTGTAAGGGGACTGGAAAGAAATGCGGGGTATGAGTGGCCTGAGAGTGAGTAGAGATTGTGGAGTTTGAATGAGTGTGAGAGTTTCTTTTGTAACCCGGGTCCGGAGCTAGTACCAGGTGAGAACTGGGTTACACAAAATGGCGCCCAACGTGGAGCATTTGGGAGACTAAAGAGGAAGACTGACTAAAGGATTGCAAAAATTTACCTTTGTCTGTGAATTACAAATACCAAAGGGCCTGTCACATGAGCCTAGGATTTACAAATGTGATACCAGAGAGACTTTTGGAACCAGCCCAACAGAGTTTCAAATTCTCCACCCAGGGAAAGCCTGTGCTAATGGACCGAGAGAAGCACGCCAAAACTGTGAGTACCTGGGAAAAGGGTAGAAGGAACTAGTTGAGTCATCATTGTGGTGAATCACGCCAGGGAGGAGGAGGAGGATAGAGAGGTTTTGTGATAGCACGTTGCAGAGACCCTGCAAGCTGCCATTGGATAGTGGAGTGGGTGACATCACTCGTACTGTCCGGAAGGGCAGAGGGCAAGCGCTTGAAGTAAATGTGCATGCTCCCTCTATAAAAGAAGAGTAGAAGTGACCTGGCAGCGTGGGAGTATGATAAACGTGGTGAGCAGAGAGCCGAGTGGGAGGGAATGGCACACCGACTGCAGGCCATCGTAGAGCTAGGAACGGAGAAGAGTGCTGTAGTGGGACGAATTGTTTGTCCTTGTTGCCCTTATAAGAGTGAGCTGACACCGGTCAAACTGTGCTGCCCGGAGTGTGGAACTGGGTTCTACAAGTGGGAAGGAGGCAGCGTGATGTCAGACAGCACTAGCCTGGGTCCTGTTATTTTAAGGGAATGCCCCCTCGGCCAGTGAGAGCCCTGTCCTACAACCAGTGGGAGAGGGGAAGACTCCACTCTGGAGACAGAAGTGACAAGACTTGGCTTGACTTTCTTTCATCTTGTTTGTGCCTTTTCGTGCTGCGTCCCAGAGCCCAAACAGAACCAGCACTACTTCGCACAGACAAAATCTCCAACTGGTATCATAGAAACCTGGACAGCTGGTAAATTCTGCTTAAAACAATAACAACTAGAAACAAAAAGAAGAAAAAGAACCAAAATAAGCTTCTTGGGGTTAGTACAGGTTTATTCTTTATCCAAAATTAGGAAAAAATAAGAAATTGAATAGATACAGTATACAGAACAGGACAGAAAGAAGAACATGTACAGAAATGGAAATTCAGTGGAAAGGGTCAGGACATTCTTCCAGACTCCCTGGCGTGGGGCCAAAAGAGATGTACACTGACCTCTTTCCTGTCTTACAGAAAAGTTTATATAGGGTTTCTTTTCTTCCAGGACAAAGGAGTAAGAGGGCCCCCCTAGTTAGCATCTTGCAAGTACAGTCAGGATCTCTGTGTTTATAGTATCAACAAAGAAATACATAGCATATGTTTGCATTTCCTTAGAAGATGCATTTGTTGTCAAAAAAGTGACAAAATGTTTTGGATCATTATATACAGTAGAGGCTCATTTTCAAAGCACTTAGCCTCCCAAAGTTCCATAGAAACCTATGGAACTTAGCCTCCCAAAGTGCTTTGAAAATATGCCTCAACCTCTCTTCTGGTCATATTTACAGTTTTCCCACAAAATAATATATTTGTCAGAACTTTTGGTCTTTTGTCTCAGTATTTTCCTTATCCTATATTCTTATTCTAAAGAGAGTAACATATACATAGTAGATGACGGCAGAAAAAGACCTGCACGGTCCATCTAGTCTGCCCACGGACAAGAGTTTAACTGCTGGTGTTACATTTCTCTCCTAACAGCTCAGATCTTGTGTTTTGGAGACATGTCAGAACATAGATTCTCTTGTGTTCAAGGAAATACATAATAAAAGCTATTTCTACCTGGCTCCAGAGGTCTTTTCTCAAAGGGAGATCTATTGCCTCTCCTTTGTGAGATACAGTATTTGATCTATTATTCTAGACAGAAAAAGAAGTCTCTGCAAGTGTTATTTCTCTCACGGTTACAGAAAAGTCATTCTGCCTTGCTTTGAAGTGGCCCCCTTGCATAAGACATGGAAAAGAACTCTGTCGCCCAAATTCCCTGAGGCCTGTCCACACTTATGGGAGAGATTGTGGGCAGACAGGTTTACAATTACCTGGCTGGGCAAGAGGAGGGGTAGAGTAAAATGCTTCCAGCAATAACTGTTCTCATGATCAGAAGGAGAGAAATCTTCATTTCTCCCTGTCTAAAAATGAAAAATTAATTCTGTACATTGAATACTGGAGGCCTTCTTTATGCCTCCTCAAACAATCTCAATCTGGCTTTCGTCCTCTTCATTCAACTGAAACCGCTTGCTAAAGTCTCCAATGACTTGTTCCTGGCCAGATAAGTACATAAGGAATGCCACACTGGGAAAAGACCAAGGGTCCATCGAGCCCAGCATCCTGTCCACGACAGCGGCCAATCCAGGCCAAGGGCACCTGGCAAGCTTCCCAAACGTACAAACATTCTATACATGTTATTCCTGGAATTGTGGATTTTTCCCAAGTCCATTTATTAGCGGTTTATGGACTTGTCCTTTAGGAAACCGTCTAACCCCTTTTTAAACTCTACCAAGCTAACCACCTTCACCACGTTCTCTGGCAACGAATTCCAGAGTTTAATTACGCGTTGGGTGAAAACAAATTTTCTCCGATTTGTTTTAAATTTACTACACTGTAGTTTCATCGCATGCCCCCTAGTCCTAGTATTTTTGGAAAGCGTGAACAGACGCTTCACATCCACCTGTTCCACTCCACTCATTATTTTATATACCTCTATCATGTCTCCCCTCAGCCGTCTCTTCTCCAAGCTGAAAAGCCCTAGCCTCCTTAGTCTTTCTTCATAGGGAAGTCGTCCCATCCCCGCTATCATTTTAGTCGCCCTTCGCGGCACCTTTTCCAATTCCACTATATCTTTCTTGAGATGCGGCGACCAGAATTGAACACAATACTCAAAGTGCGGTCGCATCATGGAGCGATATAACGGCATTAATACATCCTCACACCTGACCAATTTACTTCAATTCTTTGAAGGAGTAAACAAACATGTGGACAAAGGGGAGCCGGTTGATATTGTGTATCTAGATTTTCAAAAGGCGTTTGACAAGGTGCCTCATGAAAGGCTACAGAGGAAATTGGAGGGTCATGGGATAGGAGGTAATGTCCTATTGTGGATTAAAAACTGGTTGAAGGATAGGAAACAGAGAGTGGGGTTAAATGGGCAGTATTCACAATGGAGAAGGGTAGTTAGTGGGGTTCCTCAGGGGTCAGTGCTAGGACCGCTCTTTAATATATTTATAAATGATTTAGAGATGGGAGTAACTAGCGAGGTAATTAAATTTGCTGATGACAAAAAGTTATTCAAAGTCATTCGCGAGAGTCTTGTGAAAAATTACAGAAGGAACTTATGAGACTGGGAGGCTAAATTGTAAGCTCTTTGAGCAGGGACTGTCTTTCTTCTATGTTTGTGCAGCGCTGCGTGTGCTTTGTAGCGCTATAGAAATGCTAAATAGTAGTAGTAGTAGTAGTAGTAGTAGTAGTAATCTCCACTGGAACCTTTTTAAAAAATGGGCGTTACATTGGCCACCCTCCAATCTTCTGGTACCACGCTCGATTTTAAGGATAAATTGCATAACACTAGCAGTAGCTCCGCAAGCTCATTTTTCAGTTCTATCAGTACTCTAGGATGAATACCATCTGGTCCAGGAGATTTGCTACTCTTCAGTTTGCCGAACTGCCCCATTACGTCCTCCAGGTTTACCGTGAAGTCAGTAAGTTTCTTTGACTCGTCCGCTTGAAATACCGTTTCCGACACCGGTATCCCACCCAAATCTTCCTCGGTGAAGACCGAAGCAAAGAATTCATTCAGTTTCTCCGCTACGTCTTTGTCTTCCTTGATCGCCCCTTTTACCCCTCGGTCATCCAGCGGCCCAACCGATTCTTTTGCTGGCTTCCTGCTTTTAATATACCGAAAATTTTTTTACTATGCTTTTTTGCTTCTAATGCTATCTTTTTTTCGTAATCCCTCTTGGCCTTCTTTATTTGCGCCTTGCATTTGCTTTGACACTCCTTATGCTGCTTCTTGTTATTTTCAGACGGTTCCTTCTTCCATTTTCTGAAGGCATTTCTTTTAGCCCTAATAGCTTCCTTCACCTCACTTTTCAACCAGGCAGGCTGTCTTTTGGAGTTCCGTCTTTCTTTTCTAATTAGTGGATTATGTTTGGCCTGGGCCTCCAGGATGGTATTTTTGAACAGCGTCCATGCCTGTTGTACAGTTTTTACCCTCTCAATTGTCCCCCTAAGTTTTTTTTCCACCGTTCTCCTAATTTTATCATGGTCTCCTTTTTTAAAGTTAAACGCTAACATACCGTATTTGACTTCCTGTGTATAGTTACTTCAAGGTTGGTATCGAAACTGATCATATTATGATCACTGTTATCAAGCGGCCCTGGTACCATAATGTCCCTCACCAGATCATGCGCTCCACTAAGGACCAAGTCTAGAATTTTTCCTTCTCTCGTCGGTTCCTGCACCAGCTGTTCCATAAAGCTGTCCTTGATTTCATCAAGGAATTGTACCTCTCTAGCGTGTCCCGATGTTACATTTACCCAGTCTATATTTGGATAATTCAAGTCACCCATTATTATCACATTGCCCATTTTGTTTGCGTCTCTGATTTCTTTTATCATTTCTGCATCTACCTGCTCATCCTGGCGAGGCAGATGGTAGTACACTCCTTTCACCATCCTTTTCCCTTTTATACATGGAATTTCAACCCACAATTATTCATGGGTGTGATTTGTGCCCTGCTGAATTTGTAATCTATCTGAGTCAAGGCTCTCGTTAATAAACAATGCTACCCCTCCACCAGTCCGGTGCACCCTATCACTACGATATACTTTGTACCCCGGTATGACAGTGTCCCACAGGTTATCTTCCTTCCACCAGGTCTCAGTAATGCCTATTATATCCAATTTTTCATTAACTGCAATATATTCCAACTCTCCCATCTTATTTCTTAGACTCCTAGCATTTACATATAGACATTTCAAAGTATGTTTGTTGTTCCTATTTGCATGATGTTTAGTACTGGACACTATTGATTTACCTTCTTTTGTCTGATCTTTAGTTGTATTTAAGGGCACCTGGCCTACCACGGTCTGTTGTGCAACCTCACTATCCAGAAACCCTATCTTCCCTGTTTGTGAGGTATCTTTGTAAGATACCTTATCCCGAACCATGCGCTTTTGAGCGACTGTCGTCCTTCCCCCCATTTCTAGTTTAAAAGCTACTCTATCTCCTTTTTAAATGCCGACGCCAGCAGCCTGGTCCCAACCTGGTTAAGGTGGAGCCCATCCTTTCGGAATAGGCTCCCCCTTCCCCAGAATGTTGCCCAGTTCCTAACAAACCTAAAACCCTCCTCCCTGCACCATTGTCTCATCCATGCATTGAGACTCCGGAGCTCTGCCTGTCTCTTGGGCCCTGCGCGTGGAACAGGTAGCATTTCAGAAAATGCTACCCTAGAGGATCTGGATTTGAGCTTTCTACCTAAGAGCCTAAATTTGGCTTCCAGAACCTCTCTCCCACATTTTCCTACGTCATTGGTACCCACATGTACCAAGACAGCGGACTCCTCCCCAGCACTATCTAGAATCATATCTAGGTGACACGTGAGGTCTGCCACCTTTGCACCAGGCAGGCAAGTCACCAGGCGATCCTCACATCCACCAGCCACCCAGCTATCTCTATGCCTAATGATTGAATCACCAACTACAACAGCTGTCCTAACCTTTCCCTCCCGGGCAGCACTTGGAGACATATCCTCGGTGCGAGAGGATAGTACATCCCCTGGTGGGCAGGTCCTACTTCACCAGGGTGATGCTCTCCTTCTAGGAGACCTCCCTCCTCCAAAGTAGCACAAGGGCTACCAGACTGGAGGTGGGACTTCTCTACAACATCCCTGTAGGCAGTGGTGTGCTGGAGCAGGCTCGCAAGAGCCGGTTGTTAAGTTTTTAAGAATTTTGGGAGCCCTCCATGGCTACTTTAACAACTGGCTTCCAAAATATGGGCTTGGGCCCCCTGCTGAATTCTCTTTTACTTTACTGGTGGGGATGCTGAGCCCTGCCAGCCAAGTAAATAGACTGCTGCTGCTCCCCGCTCTTTGTTTCCAGCTCTGAGCAGCAGGCTGGGACTTCTCGAGCATGTGAAAGAAGTTCCAGCATGCTGCTCAGAGCAAGATGTTGGGAGTGGTGGCAGTCCATTTATTGACTGCCAGCAAAGGTATGACTAGCGTGCCCGCATGAAGGGAGGGAGGAGAGAGACGCAAGTTTTGCTCTCCACCCCCCCCCCCCCCCAGCCACCCCTGGCCCTTCCAACTGCAGAGCTGGCTACGTCCGGAGAAAGAGCCTGTTGTTAAAATTTTACCAGCACACCCCTGCCTGTAGGTCTCCTCTATGTACCTCTCTGTTTCCCTCAGCTCCACCAAGTCTGCTACTCTAGCCTCAAGAGAACGGACACGTTCTCTAAGAGCTAGGAGCTCTTTGCATCGGGCACATACATATGACATCTCACCAACTGGGAGATAATCATACATGTAACACTCAATGCAAAAGACTGGATAGCACCCCTCTCGCTGCTGGACTGCTGACTCCATCTTAGTGTTTTTGAGTTTTTTAATAATTTAAAACTTGCTACAGTATTAAGGATATTAGCCTAATATAAAAATGTCTTTTAGTTTATTAAGTATATTGTGTGATTTATTTAGTGTTTCCTTCTTAGATGGTAATGAAATGTATTTAAAACTCTGTAAGAGCACTCCTTGCTTGTTACCCTAATTAAAATAACTGACTATAAATGAAGAGTTGTCCTAGGGGAGGGTCTCTATTCTATCCTCATCCTTCTCGATCTATCTGCTGCTTTTGACACTCTGGATCGCTGTCTACTCCTTGATATGCTGTCCTCACTTGGATTTCAGGGCTCTGTTATTTCCTGGTTTTTCTTTTTATCTCTCCCATTGCACTTTTAGTGTATACTGTGAATCCTCCTCCACTTCTATCCTCCTATCAGTTGGTGTACCTCAGGGCTCTGTCTTTGGACCTCTTCTTTTCTCCATCTATACTTCTTCCCTTGGTGCTCTGAACGCATCCCATTGTTTTCAGTATCACCTTTATGCTGATGACTCCCAGATCTACCTCTCCACACCAGAAATTTCAGCAGGAATCTAGGCCCAAAATATCAGACTGCCTGTCTGATATTGCTGCCTGGATGTCTCACTGCCATCTGAAACTAAACATGACCAAGACTGAGCTTCTTATCCTTCCCCCTAAACCAACCTCTCCTCTTCCCCCATTCTCTATCTCTGTGGATAACACTCTCATCCTCCCTGTCTCATCAGCTCTTAACCTTGGGGTCATCTCTCTCTCGTTCTCTGCACATATCCTACAGACTGCTAAAACATGTTGTACTGATATTTCCTGCAAGCGTTGTCTTGTATCTGTATCATTCAAAGCTGGTTCTTTGGATGTTAATTTAACATTGTTTATAAATAAAAAAAATAATACTAAAGAAAATACTTAATTGGCTGCCTATTGTTTTGAGAGTCTGATATATGATTCTGCTTTTGATGTACAGTGCCCTTTTTTCAAGTCCTCCTTCATATCTGTTGGACCTTAGAACTCTCTTTTCCACTGATCACCCTTTGTGTTCTCAATACATAAATCAACTATCCTTCCTTAGCAAAAAAGTTATAGTTTTGACACTATTCAATGCTCAAACTTTAGTTATATTGGCCCCTATTGCTGGATCATCTTACCCCAATTCTTGAGAACAGAAACCTCTAGGCCTTGTTTTAAGACCAGTCTAAACCTCACATCTGAGTTAACATATTCAATTGCCTGACTTGGTGTCTCTGGGTCGCTGTCTGGAGGTTTCCCGTATATCGATGTTTGTACATAGCCATTGCTGATGGAAACTGTAGTGTCTAGAAAGTTGACTTTTTCTGGGGAGTAGTCAATTTTTAAATTTAATTGTAGGATGGTATGTATTGAAGGAACTGTAAAGATCTGGGTTTCATAGCCCATTATAAACCATACAATTTTACTTCTTTGTCACCCTCTTATCTACCATCCATCTCTCCATGGCTCTCGTCCACCAAGCTCTCCCTGTTTCTCACCTAACCTCTGTGAGACTGTCATTGGAATGCTTTTGTGTTTCACTTATATATTCTGATATTTGTCAACATTTACTTATTTCCGATCTGAAGAAGAAGGGTTACCTTCGAAAGCTAATCAAAAGATGTATTGTTAGTCCAATAAAAAAGGTAGCATCTTATTTCCATGTTTTGATTTACTTCTATTTATTACCTATAAAAATGGGGAATCTAAAAGAGCCAAGAAGTTGCCTGAAGAGGTAGATAAAATCAAAGGAGTTCCCTGTTTGTTTTTCAATTAAGTGACTATCTAAATTTCTTTCATAGATATCAGAAGAAAATTCATTCTTTGTCCATTGATCATTACACAGTAAGTCATACACTAGAAAACTCTACTAATTTTGGAATTACACATTACAATACAGTAGTAGTTGTCATTAATCCAATAACATACTGTAGCAATGTATTAATAGCCCTAAGAGACTGGAAGCAAAGCTTCCCATCAGCTAGAGGAATCCAGTGGTTGAAGCATGGGTCTTTATCTTCCAGATGTGCCCCTGGACTAGGCAAATCTTTTGAATATTGACATCCCTACCATTAGTCTAGTAATTAGCTTAATATTGTCACACATTGCAATTTACTATCAGACAAAGGCAATTTACAATCACCTACCATATGTTCTGAGTTTTTATTTATTTATAACATTTATATTCTGCCCTATCTACATGATTCCAGGTGGAGAACAATTGGAATACAGAATAGAAATAGCAATACAATATTAAAAAAAAAAAACTAACAAAACAATGCTAAAGTTAAAACACAAATAAATGATACATTATAAAGTTTTCAAATCAATTACAATGATCCAAAAGTATTGATACTGATATTATTAAAATCATATATCTTTAAACAAAAAAACCAAGGCCTGTTGGAATAAAATAATCTTAAGAGCTACTTTTTAAAATCTTTTAAAAATCTCATAGTGCTCTAATATTATCAGATGGCAGGATTGATTAATGACAGATTCATCTTTTGCTCTAAGAATTGTCTAATTTGCACAGATTAAAGCAAAATGAAGAAAATTGCTGAGGAACTTCACTTGATCTGAATATTGTTTTTTTACTTTATTACTGTAGCTATAGTCCCTGGTTGGTTGTAAAGACACTTTTCCATTGTAGCAGTATATTGTATCCTTAAAGTAGAATATAAGACAATGCGCAGTGGATAGATAGTTGGCTTCTGAAATCTTAGATCACAAAATGTTAGCATTCATATTTTGAATTTAATTCATGCAGATACAAGCAACCAGTACAATGTTCTTAGCTTACTGCCATGTTCCAAAATAATTATACACAACAATTCATATGGCCGGCCTACTAAAAGTGAGTTACAGTAGTCCAACTGGAAAATCACCAGTTAGGGGATCACTTTTTAATTTTTTTTTTCATCTAACAGGCCTCTTCAGTAATGAGATGTGAGCAGTGTGTGTGTGGGGGGGGGGGGGGGGGGGGGCTCCAGCTGTAGCATGCTCAGTGGCTTAGGAAGGGGGGGTGGTGGGGCGGTCCGCCCCGGGTGCACGCCGCTGGGGGGGTGTCGGCTCGCTGGTTCCCTGCTCCCTCTGCCCCGGAACAGGTTACTTCCTGTTCCGGGGCAGAGAGAGCAGGGAACCAGCAGAGCCGATGCAGCTCCCAGTGACGTGCACTCAGGGCGGACTGGCCCTCCTGCCTGCCTCCTTTCCTATGCTAGTGGTAAGAATGTGCTCGGGGGGGGGGGGGGGGGTGCACCGTGCTGCACCCAGGGGGGGGGGGGTGCAGCGGTGACCCGCCCCGGATGTCAGCCGCCCTCACTGGGTATGCTCATGCTGGGGGTGGAGCTAGTTTTAAAGTAGCTTTGGGATATGAGGGGCCCTTTTACTAAGTTGTGGTAAAAAGTGGTCTGCGATAGTTTGGATGCATGAAATTGGTGTGCGCTGGGCCAATTCTTGCCGTGGCTGGGGAAAAAAGGCATTTTTATGAGGCACTAAATGGATGTGCTCTATAATCAAAAGTAGCGCACAGCTATTTTCTGCCTGAGCACTTACTGACACCCATTGATCTAATGGTAAGGGCTTATGTGCTGTGTGATAATCATGCAGCGTGCGCCAATGTGGCCACGCTGCCAATTACCGCCAGGATCACCTCCCGTGGTAGAAATTAGAAAAATACTTTCTACTGCAGGAAACAGCACATGCCAACTTCAAAATTACCACCAGGTGCCCACGCTACCCAGGCGTTCATGTCGATTTGGCCTACTGCTGCTTAGTAAATGGGCCCCTAAGTTTGGCCTACACCAGCCAACCCTGGCTCTGTGGGATGGGTGTTTTTGGGATGGGGTGCAGTTGAGAAGACTGATAATGGGATGGACATAGTGACATGGGGTGGGGCTAAGATGGTGAGGAATGGTTCAAATGTAATTGGTCCAGGTCCTAAAATGTTTAGTTAAGAACACAGTATTGGATATGCTGTCCTATCCCTC
Source organism: Microcaecilia unicolor (assembly GCF_901765095.1). Classification (NCBI taxonomy): domain Eukaryota; kingdom Metazoa; phylum Chordata; class Amphibia; order Gymnophiona; family Siphonopidae; genus Microcaecilia; species Microcaecilia unicolor. The sequence goes on along the minus strand of NC_044031.1, from coordinate 638,630,813 downwards.
TCCTTCACCATTGTATCTCTCAGGGGAACCTACTTTCCTCAGAATTAATAGGCATAAGAGGTGCTGTGGAAGGACAATTGACTTGAGTTCTGCATGGGTCAATTTCATTATACACTGGTCTTGTCATAGCTGGGAGGTTGACTTCAGGTTTGTATTAATTGCACTCATTATATACTGGTGCTGGCACAGATGGATAGCTGGCCTCAGGCCTGTACTGATCCTTTGCGTTATACATCGGTGGAGCCACAGGATTTACAATCACCTCTGGTCTAGATTCATTTGTCATGATGATGATTGGCTGCTAAAAGAAAGAAAACATTATGGTCAGATTTATTGTAAATGTGAGTAACATCTCCATCATTGAGCCTTTGTCTTTATTCTTCACTTCCTCACAAAATGCTGCCCATCCCATAGAACGTAGGGTCTGCAATCTTTTAAAGGGGCCAGTGAATATTTTTCAAAAAGCACAACCGTGCCTTATCTCTTTACAAGAATGTGTGGTTCCCCTTCCCCTCATAGATCCACCTCCCAACCCGTGATCCTTGATCCCTTTTCAAATTCAAGAATTCATGCAGATCCACCCCTGCCTCTGATCTCAGATATTTTTTCAAATTCAGGAATCCTCCATCTCTCATTCCTGATTCATTTTCAAACTAAAGAACCTTCAGCCCAATCCAATCCTGATCTATTTCCAAATTAAAGAATCCCCAAACCCTGCATATCTGCCAGTTGCCTTCCAGTACCATTTTTACAGAAGGAACTACTAGGAAAGAAGTATGTGGGTCTCAATTTTACCTCTTCAAGGATACCCCTGTAGTTGACATGGAATGATGTAGGAATGGTCTAGGGAGAGTGGAATCTATAATTTGAAAGGGATTGAGGCTTCTAAGGCTTTAGGGATCAAAGAGTAGGGGTGGGTCTAGGTAGGAATTTATGAATTAAAAAATAGATAATAGAGCAGGGATTGGTATGGGGAATTTATATTAACTGAAAATGGATTGGTGATTAGAAGGTGAGAGTGGATCTGGGCAAACTCCTGAATTTGAAAATAGACAACCAGAGCTTTTTTTCAAGGAGTACTGGGTATTTGCACCTTTTCCATTGCCTGCTAAAATTGGACCACAGTCCACAAGTATTAATTTAATAGCCCAGGCTCTGCACACCGATTCAGCCTTTTCATAGATTCTGTGGCTGGCTGCAGGGAGTCTGGCTATTGTGGGGCGAGTCCTTCAGTGGCCATCTCACCCTGGAAGGACAGCCTACCATTTGAGTACTAGCATCATTTTTGCTAGAAAAAAATGCACTGTGGATAACAGAGCTGAGATTAGGAGTGTTTGGGTCAAGCGGAGTTTCTTTAATATGAAAAAGGATCAGGGATTTCAAAATGGAGAGTAATAAATAGATATAAAACAAAACAGAGAAAAGAAAATAAGATGGCACCTTTTTTATTGGACTAACAATACATTTGTTTGATTAGCTTTCAAAGGTAACCTTTCTTCAGGAGCGAGACTGATAAGCACAGCTCAGGAGAAAGACCCTGGGGTGATTGTGTCTGAGGATCTCAAGGTGGCAAAACAATGTGACAAGGTGGTGGCTATAACTAGGCTGCACAGAGACAGGTATAACCAGCAGAAGAAAAGAAGTATGGATGATCTTGTACAAGTCATTTGGAGTATTGTGTTTAGTTTTGGAGGCCACATCTTGCAAAGGACATAAAAACACTTGAAGTGGTTCAGAGAAAAGCAACAAAAATGATATTTGGTTTGCACCAAAAGTCCTATAAGAATTAAGCTAAGGGGCCCTTTTACTAAGCAGCGTAGGTGCCTACGCTTGCCCAACATGTGCCAATTTAGAACTACCGCCTGGCTACTGCATAGCCCGGGCAGTAATTTCATTTTTTAGGTGGGTCCACTACGTGTGCCGGAAAATATACTTTATTTTCTGGTGCATGGCACTAACCGGACGGTAATTGGCATTGTACGCGCGTTGACGATTATCGCCCAGTTAACGCATGAGACCTTACCGCTAAGTGAGTGGGTGGTGGTAAGGTGTCAGACTCACAATGGATGTGCGCCAATCTTCATTTTGCCACACGTCCATTTTTGGCCAAAAAAAACAGGTGTGCTTTAAGGGGTCCTTTTACAAAGGCATGCTGAAAAATGGTCTGCGCTAGTGTAGGCGCATGTTTTGGATGCGCGCGGATCCATTTTTCAGTGTGCCTGTAAAAAAGACCTTTTTTCTTTGGCTGAAAATGGACGTTAGGCAAAATAAAAATTGGCCCACTACTCGTTAACCGGGCAGTAATCGTCAACGCGTGTACACTGCTGATTACTGCTCGGTTAGCGCCGTGCATTCGAAAATAAAAAATATTTTCAGACACTCATAAAAATTGGAATTATCGCTCAGGCCACGCAGTAGCTGGGCAATAGTTCAAAATTGATGCACATTATGCACACGTGGGCGTCTATGAGGCTTAGTAAAAGGGCTCCTAAATGCTTTAATGCAAGATTTTATGAATAACTAAATCACAGTGTTTGAAGAAGTTTGAGTTTTATATATATATATATATATATATATATATATATATATATATATATATATATATATATATATATATATATATATTGTGATAAGGCAGGAGAACATGACCCTGGACTGAAGCAGCCAACCCTAGAACTTCCATACCTAGAATCCCTTGGGAGACTGGAAGAGAGGGGTGGACCCAAAAACATGGAAGTGACCTCTAACATTAGCAGGAAGGGAAGCAACTCCAGGAAATGGGGTCCAGTTACTCCAGCTACCAGCAGAGGGAGCTGCCATCAAGAAACTCAATATATAATGCCCCCCAGCTGTGAAGAGGGGAGGGCAGATCTCCTCAAAGCTCTCAGAAGTGGGGGAGAGGAGAAAGTCTGGAGAGAGCCAACCGAACTCATGGAGTATGTGGAGCAGGAAAAGGACCTGCTTCCAGGACTTCCCTGCGTAGAGGAGCAAACCAGCATGGACTGGGAAAATACAAAAGCCAATCTGGCCAGCACATAAAGGCAGTTGTAGGACGCCACAGGTTTTTGGTTACTATGGAGCGGGAGGTGAACTGCCAGCCCTGCTTGCTGCAGGGCTGCTGGTGTGCTACAAGAAGAAAGGTGAAGCGCTCATGTTTTTTTTTCCTTTTGAACTGAACTTTGCTTAAGTTGTTGAACTGATCTGGCTTAGATTAGTGAACTGAACTCTAAGGGGTCTTTTGAACTGAAGGGAGTATTGGGGGGATTATTGTTTCGTGAAACCGGATCTGCATTAAAACTTTTTTGTTTAAACTGGATCTGCATTAAAACTTTTTTTTGTTTGAACTGGATTGGCATTAAAACTTTTATTTTGGTTGCACTGAATCCGGATTACGGTGTGGTGCTGCCTCAGAACCCTGTGCCCTGAACAGGCTATTGGTTACAACCCCAAAACAGAGGAAGAAGGACCCCCTTTACAATATCCTGGCTGCCTGGGTTCATAACATCTTTAAGAGGCTGACGTCAGCCAGCCTCCAGCGTTCCCTTCACTCTCACTGACCCGCCCTCGTGTCAAAACGTAATGACGTCAGAGGAGGGCAGAACAGTGAGAGGGAAGGGAACGTTGGAGGCTGGTTGACGTAAGGAGATGTTACGAACGGAACGTTACAGAAGCCAGCCAGCCAGAGCTTTCAGGTACAAATCAGCAAGTTGACGGGACATCGCGGGAAGGGAGGAAGGGGAGGGAAGGGCAGAGGAGAATGGATGGGATGGGAGGACAGTACAGGAATCGCGGGATACAGTGGGAGGGCAGGGAAGAGGAGAATCGCTGGACATGGAGGGGAGCGAAGTATCACTGAACATGGAGGGGAGGGGAGGGGAGAGAGAAAAGAAAAGCTTACAGGACAGCATACCTAGGGCCAGTTTCATTGTTGAGGAAATGGGCATGGTTCATCTGGATTTTCCAGATGGTATATCAGAAGTATGCAAGAGATGAAGCAAATCAATATCCTTAGCCACACTGTCTCTTCATGTTCAAATATACAGCACTGCGTACGTCTAGTAGCGCTTTAAAAATGATAAGTAGTAGTAGTAGCACTCTCATCACCTCCTGCTTAGACTATTGCAATCTGCGCCTCACAGGCAGGGGCGTAGCCAGACTTCGGTGGGAGGGGGGTCAAGAGCCCGAGGTGAGGGGGCACATTTTAGCCCCCCCTGGCGCCGCCGACCCCCCCATTGCTGATCCGCCGCCACCTTTCATGACCTCCCCCCCTCTTGAACCCCCACCTCCCGCCGCGAACCCTCCCCTGCCACTGCCTACCTTTGCTTTTGCTGGTGGGGGACCCCAATCCCCGCCAGCTGACATCCTCTTCGTCCTGTAGTCAGTGCAAAAAAGTCTTCGTTCTGTTGCATGCTGACGTCCTGCACGTTGTACATGCAGGACGTCAGACTCAGAACAGCTTCGTTCTGTTCTCTGAGTCTGCATGCAAAAGAACGAAGACTTTTTTGCACTGACTGCAGGACAAAGAGGACGTCGGCTGGTGGGGATTGGGGTCCCCCGCCAGGAAAAGCAAAGGTAGGCAGCGGCGGGGGAGGGTTCGCGGGGGAGGGGGTCGAGAGGGTCATCGGGAGGGGGGTCCAGGACGAAATCTACGGGGCTCAGGCCCCACGTAGCTACGCCACTGCTCACAGGTCCCCCCAAGAACATCTTTCTCCCCTTCAATCTGTTCAAAAATCTGCTGTTTGACTTATCTTTCACCAGTGTCACTATACTCATATAACCTCTCTTTTCAAGTCACTTCATTGACTCCATATCTGTTTTCATGTACAGTTCAACCTTCTCTTACTGACCCACCAATGCATTCATTTTGCAGCTCCTTAGAATCTCTGCTCTCTTCTGTCCTTACACCACTCCTCCAGAGCTTCGTTCATTAGGTAAGTCACTTTGGCCTCTACTTTTTATCATAGTTAAATCTGAGATTTGGGGGCTCATTTTCAAAACAGAAAAATATCTGAAAAGCAGCACAAAGCGCCAGATGGTTGTTTTATTTGCGGAAACGTCCGAATTGCTATTTTTGTAACACATTTTTAAGACATTTTCAATGCAGTCCTTCTGCAGTGCGTTCAGATCACAAGAGGGCATGTTGGGGATTTGGGCATTCAAAACTTGGATGTTTTTCCGTTGTAATGAAACAAAGCTGTCTGTTCGTCTGTCCAATTTAGATTGTAAGCTCTGTTGAGCAGGGACTGTCTTTTCATGTTAATTTGTACAGCGCTGTGTAAGTCTAGTAGCGCTATAGAAATGTTTAATAGTAGTAGTAGTAATGAAACAAAGCAAAAACATCCAGAGCTACAATTCAGATGTTTTGGACTAGACCTGTTTTTAGCACGAATAAGTCAGAAAAAGGTGCCCTAAATGACTAGATGACTACAGGAGAGATTAAGGCATGACTTCCTCTTTATTCCCCCAGTGGCCACTGACCCCCTCACACCCTCCAAAGATGTGACTGAAACAGTACATACCAGCCTCTATGACAGCTTCAGATGTTATAACCAGTCCTATTAGAGCAGCTAGCAGATCCCTGGAGTAGCCTAGTGGTTGGTGCAGTGCACTGTAGAGAAGGGGACTCAGGCCCATATCCCACTCTAATTGTTACACTTGTGGTGGAAAGTGTCAGCCTTCCCAAACCCACCAAAAAACCACTGTACCCACATATAGGTGATGCCTGCAACCTTAAGGGCTATTGTAGTGGTGTACAGTTGGGATCAGCTGATTCCTTCTACTTCCCAATGGCTTCATTTTGTGCTTTTTTCACTTGAACGTTTTTTTTTTTTTCAAAAATGGTCCGAAAAAAACATAGATGCACTGAGCACAACATCTAGTCAATGGCCATTTTCTAAACAAAGACAGATGTTTTTCTGTTTTGAAAATGGCCGTGTTCGCTACTGAATTTGTGAACACTTTTTGCAAAATGTCCAGTTGGAAGCAGCTAGGGGACAGCTTTTCTTGCCTGGGCTGGAGAGATTGTTGATGGTCCTGCAGCATCTGGTGTTTAAGAGTAGTGGCGAGTTCTCAGGAAGATCAGATTGGGGGAGGGGAGAAGCAACTTCTGCCATCTCAGCCTAGTTGACTGGGGTTATTGTGAAAGTTCTGAGGCCATTCAGATGTGGACATGGGTAGTCCTAGCTTGTAGGATGTCTTCACTTATACCATGTGTGGTTCTTTTATTTTGGATGCAAAGGATAAGGGCCTGCCTGTGAGAAAGGTAGAACAGCATCCAGAGATACCTAATATACAAATACAGCAGGAATATCTGAAGTGAAACCCTAACAAAGGAGACAGCAGCATCCAGAGACACCTAACACTAACAGCTAAAGAAAGATGTAGAGGAAGAAAATACAGCACTCAGAGGTCTCTTAAATATTAATATGACATAAGGACATGGAAAGAGACCTCAGGAAACAGACCCCATCTGTCAAAAATCAAGTGATGGTACAAGATTATAATAGACATACTTCAACAAATTGAAGCTTAATCCACATCCAATAGAGTCACAGTCGTCCAACAGAAGTGGATATTATTTGATACCAAGCCTAATAAGTGAGGGAGAAAGGCCTCAGAAAATCCGTGGTGATACAGAACCCTACAGACAGGTCTGTGGTATGCAATTTCATACAACGCCCTACAGACCTTTATTCTATCATTGTCCAGAAAAAAAACCCTCATTATGATTAATGTTAATCACAATATGAATATGAAGCTGATGTCAGTTGGCGCTGTGTTCCTGATGAAACCTAATGGTGAAACTGGTTCCTGTCAGAAAAATTTAAAAAAGATAAGTGTGCTATGATTTTGAGTCAAAGGAATATTGAGAAGACAAGTGTGCTATGACATTATTGTTTAAAATATTTTATAAAAATTAGCATTAATCACAATGAGGGTTTTTCTGGCCGATGATAGAATAAAGGTCTGTAGGGTGTTGAATGAAATTGCATACTGTGAAGATGAGGCTTCTCCTCCCGCTCTCCAGCAGGCCTCACTGGCCTCTGGCTCCCGAGCAGGACTCCAGCCGGTCTCTTCCCAGCATCCTGAACACTCCAACCTCAAGATCCTGGGCCCCTTTTTCATTCAGGGTAAGCTTGCAGGAAATATACAGATTAGATGCAAATCACTCAAGTTCAACACAGCATATTCACCAAGCAGCTCTTTATTCCAGCCCCCTGGGGCACACTTTTTCCAGCTTTAAACACTTTCCTTCTTCCAGCTTAAAACATTATCATAAG